>NC_039367.1:55083811-55383811 GCF_003573695.1 Papaver somniferum
AGGAAACGTAAGATAGATGGAACTGTGGAAAAATTATGAGGCTAGGTTGATATCTAAAGGATATAAACTAAAAGTAGGTGTACATTTCCTTGATTCTAATTCGCATGTGACAAGAATTACTTCCGTTGAGATGCTAATTGTTATTACTGCCATAAACAACTTAGAGATACATCAGATGGATGTTAATACAAATTTTATAAAGCCGTGAATTAGATAAAGAAATTTACATAGACCAACCTGAGGACTTTGTAGTGAAAGGTTGTGAAGACAAAGATTGCAAGTTGAAAAAATCTTTGTATTGTTTTCAAATAAGCACGTAAACAGTGACATGATAATTTGATCATGTGATAATGAGTAGTGGATTTAAGGTATTGAATCTGACAAGTATTTTTGCAAGTAACTTGTTAAGGATGCCCATGTGATTGTATGTTTGTATATCGATGATATGCTTATACTTGATATAAACGTAGATATAATTAATTCCACTAAAACATACGCTGAATGATAACGTTGACTTGAAAGACTTGGACCTTATTGATGTAATCATAAGGATGAGGATTAGAAGATAATCTAACATTTATAGTCTTAATCATTCTCATTGTGTTGAATTTGTGCTTATGAGATACAATCAGTCTGATTGTGAGCATGCCTTACTCCGTACGATTGTTCTTATAGATTCGAGAAAAATAAGAGTAATGGAATATCTTAACTTGAATACTCAAGAGTTATAGGATGTCTGATGAATTTAATGAACTGTAAGAGTCCATACATTGCCCATATTGTGAGTAAGTTAAGTATATATACTTGTAGTCCAGAACAAGATCATTGGGATGCGCTTAATAGAGTATTATGGTACCTAAAATACTCTATTAACTTTTGTTTTATTTATGAAAGGTATCTTGTTGTCCTTGAGGGACTTTGTGATGCAAACTGGATAGTTGACTCAGAGGAGTCTAAGTCTACCAGTGGATATGTTTTCACTCTAGCAAGAGGGTTTGTTTCTGGAAGTTTTTCAGACAAACATATATTGCTCAATTCATTATGGAATCTGAGAGTATTGCGTTAGATAAAGCACGAGAGAGGGCCGAGTGCCTAAGATGCTTTTTAGAAGACATTCCTCTCTGGCATAGGCATGTGCCAGCTATATCTATACATTGTGTTAGCCAAGCTATAATAGTTAAAGCTAAGTAATAACTAATCTCAATCGGCGTTATTTCCATTGATTGGCTAAAGTCCAGGGAGAATTTCGCGCAACCTTTGACGAAAGGTTTGTACAAAGAGATAGTCAAAAAGGCATCGAGGGGGTTGGGGCTTAAGCTCATATATTAAACTTACCATGAAGAATACTCAACCTTGCTGACTGGAGATCCCATGATCAAGGTTTCGAATGAGAAACTAATTTGTGGTGGGTAAAGGTAAACACTATCAGAGATTTTCATTCTCTGTCCCTTCCCTATGGTGTAGACGTGATAGTGTGACTGCATGTGGAGGATGACTTTTTAATAAGTCTTAATGAGTTCTATAGTTTCAATTTAAGATTGAAGTGGGGTGTAGCAGTAAACACTCTTGATGGAATTCACCTATCTGAATGGGGAAGTGGGTCGCTTCCTATGAGAATATGAGCTGATTCTCTAGAGCATTCTGAGAAACGGGATAAGTCCAGGGCCAAAACGGACACAACGGCACGAGCTTGGCAGCAACCTTGGAGATATCATGCGTGGTTATTATCGCGGATTACACCAAACGCTAGCAGTTCAAGACATCGCGTTCACTGTCTAGCAAGTAGTTCCGGTAATATCTCAATAAGCAAAGGTTCAAGACCTCATGGACACCTCTGCCTATAGTGGTATTTCCTGTTTTTCGTTTTTATCTATTTTTAATTCCTTTTGAGAAAATGAGTTTTATGTTGTTTTTATGGTCTTGGTATTACTAGTTCTTAGGACCTAAGGGTCACTAAGGGTTCACTAGTTCATGATTTTTCACTTTGGTGAAAGAAACCTTTAGTCTCACTTGTGAGAAACTAAAGATGAAAGCTCTCTAAACTATTATGATTTATGCAATCCATAGTATGACCCTGGGATCAACACACTACTGTGTGAAGGAGAGGACGTTGAAATGGCTAGTATGAATTCAACATGCACGATCTGTCTGTCTGTTCAGTCAGTTCGGGTCGGGTCGTGAGATTGGGTTGTTGATTTACCAAGATCTATCTGTGTTTTTCACGTTTTATTGAGTTTTCATTCATGTGGGGGATTGTTGGAAAAACGATTACTAAAAATACTTTCTAAAGATTTTAATTTAGTGTTTCTTTTGTGAATGAAAACTTATTAGTCCCACATAGTGGAGTTTCCACTCTTTAGTTGTTTTTAAGAGACTTTATAGATTTTTAGTCCCACATAGGGGAGGAGCTCTTCTTAACTTGAGTTTGTCAATTATATAAACAAATTCACTTCTTTTGTAAAAGCATGGAAAAAAAAGGGGTTGCTCTATATTCTAGAGGGACCCCTATATGGTAAAGGGGTTGCTCTATATTTTAGAGAGACCCCTAAGGGGATTCTTTATATTTTAGAGAGACCCCCAAGGGAAAATATTTTGTATTGCTTTCTTTAGCATTCACGATTTTCCTTAATGTTTTTTCGGAGTTGCCAAGCTCAAGTTGAGCATCTACTACATATGCTAGTAGTAGGTGTATTAGGGTGTTTTATCCTGGAGATATCCGTCCTGTGAGGGCTATAGCATCACTCTTGAGTGTAGCCGGGCGCTAATGTCTTGAGGACAGCGTGTTGAACACGCGACTCACTCTGTTTTCCAAAGTTTTGCCCTGTTGCTGTTGCGGAGATATGGTGAGCTTGTTCATTTCGTCAAAGCAATCACTTCCACTATAAAGGAGCTAAGTATCAATAACTTTTTGCTTATTTGATTTTTCTTTGTTTTTGATTATTGCACCCAACACATACAACCAGTGAGGCAAGGGATGATTATTACCGTTCGAGGTAATTCATATCGTCTGCCTCGGCTAGTGAGTTAGGAAATTCTTGTTATCGTGCGAGATAACTAATTATCTGAAAAGGGATGGTTGTTGTCGTTTTGAGGCAATTCATATCATCTAGCGAGGAGTGGTTGCTGCAAGGCAGTTCATACCATCTACTAGGCCATGATTGGCGCCCCCACTACATCTGTATGAACCGTCTGGGACGGTGAGATTGTCAGGCCTATTGGAGCACCCCACCTATGGGTGGCTACCCGGAAGATCGTTGCGGCAACGATGGCTGGTAACCAGAACTACCCTGACATTGGCACAAACCATTCTTCAGCCGTCTGATACGGTGTGCGTTGTCAGGCCCACTGGGGCACCCCACCACCTCGGTGGCTACCCGGAAGACTATTGGCACTGGCCGATGGTAGCTAGTATCCAGAACTACTCTGACAATTCTGACATTTACATGACCCTTAATCGAGGTTTCTGTTCAGCAGAATCTCAGTTTATGAACCTTGGTGTTCGCTTGGAGATGATTGTCACTTACGTAAGGTGATTCATATCATCTTCTTGGTAAAACTGAATTGGTCCGAAATTTCTTAAAAGTCTAGTTTATTTAATGACGTATCAGAGAGTCGGAGCTTGCCAAGCGGTCGTAACCCGACCCGTTGGAAGCGAAAATTCTCTGGTTTGTCACAGTTTGGTATCATGGTGTAACGACACGTATATTTTTCGTAGGGGGTTTGAGCCCTAGCCCAACCCGTATGAATTCTTGTTTAGCTAAGTAGTTATCCCTTAGTAATGTTAGGGAGCATGCTTAGTAGATACTTTGGAAAACTCTAAAGAAGTTTTTACCATGTGTGCCACGTAAAGGGCATGAGCTGCTAAGATTATCTTAGTTCGGTCATTTTAAAATCAGAGACAGTCTCTCCTTGTTAATTCCGACACTCTCATCTGCAAACACCACAATTGTTTCTCTCCTACCACCATGAACAAAAGGGGTTCTTAGTTTCGTATTCAACCGATCTTCACAGCCACGATTGAGATTTTGATTACAAATTTGTATCACCGTACAGGTAGGGGGTTTTTCTTTGCCTCAAAATTTCTTGTTTTAATTATACTAATCAAACTGATTTTGGTTGACCTCGTCATATCATGTTTTGCATGATTTATGAAATTTACTAAATGGGTATTTAATAATCTACCGAGGGAGTAGGATTGGGTATTTTCTAACAAAATTTTGCTCAATTTCAGGCTACAGATTTTGTAGTTTGTGAGTTCACTGCTCTCTTAAAATGACCGAACGTTATTGCTTTTAAATCCCACCCTTTTTTCCATGATAACCCTTGCTTACTGAACTGTGTACGGTTTGAATAGTTTAGATGAGGTTTTCTTTTGGGAAATAAGAAATGATTTGTAGCCATGCAAGTACTAGTTTTTCTTCATAAGTTGAGCCTTATACTGAATTTTTAGATTTGCCCTATTTCTGTTTGCTAAAATGATTCAATGGACTTCGCATTTAGACTCCACCGATAGACGAGAAATTGAAACTCATTTACTGGATTGTTTTGTATTCCCACCTTGAAACTTCAAGTTCTAAGCCATTGATTATTCCTGTATTACTAACTTGAGATTTTAAAATCCATGTTGTTCTTCAACTTGAAGGAAATGTACGGCCCTATAAAATAGACCCGTAGCTTTACCATTTAGTTCATGCTCCTTACTTAATTTTGGTTTCTTGCTTTAAACCTTGATTTGATTTTTGGTCAGTAGAAATGTTTTGAAATCAAAAAGCCACTTTCAGTTTTAGCCTCCTTTTTTGTTATTTATTTTGGACACTACTGACACTAAATCTCATTTTAAGATTTCGTTGTTCTAATATAAATGAACTTTAACTGGTTGGGTATTTGGTTTTAAAATTTGCTGATCAACAAGTTAGTTTCACATCTTTACGGAATTTCTCTTTAATTTACTTACACCCACTTGAGTATTTTTCCCATGCCATTTCACTGATAACTCTCCCTCTCTCGGCAATTAGGACTTGATCGGAAACTTAACAGATCTATTTTTTTACTCCAACCTAAAATATGTATGTTGTTATATTAATGAAGTTCCTTTTACTCCTTGCTTTGAGTACTGTGTGGCATTTTGGATTACCTACCATTTTTGCTAATTTATTTTCTTTCCAATGTACACGGATTATCGTACTCTCCGGTAAGTTAGTTTCGTTCTCGTGTTGAGTTTTTGTGATTCAGAAGAACTTGTTTACTAATTTCGTGAATACTGCCAATACTTGTATGTAAGTAAGTTTTTCAGTTTTGGATTAATGAGGTTCTTCAGAAACTTGGTTGTGATATTTCCTTTGTGGTAATTGGATTTGGAAACTAGAGAACTCTATTTTAGGAACGTCGGGCCTAAGTAGCACCCCACCACCTCGGTGGCAACCCGGAAGATCGTTACAGCAACGATGACTGGTAACCAGAACTACCCTGACGGTGGCACTGACCATGAAAATAGTATAGTAAATGTATTTGCGGCTCTGAATATTTTTATGAGTTATGTTTGCGAAAGACTTACATTTCTGCATTTTGAATTAGCTGTTTCTCTTGTCTATTTATTCATGTTTAGCACTGGCACTACGTTTTGTTGTTATACCCTCTACTGGGCATTCGCTCACCCTGTTTTGTTTTTTTCGCCCTCAGAGTACGAAGAGAAGTTGCAGCAGTAAGCCGGGCAGAGCTTACGGAAAGATGTTAGCGCTTGAAAGTTAGTATTTTGTAAGCTTATGATATCGTATATCACAGGGGTATCTGGGTAGTTAAGTATCGGTATTTAACTTATGCTTTACTTATTTTTGTTGTGTAAATACATCAGCTATGGTATGGTATGTAAGCTCTGGTTTTGGATGTTTTTATTAGACTGCATTTAGAACCTTTTTATCATCATATCTGGATACATGCAGTTCTTAATGTATATATATCTTTCTGCTGGGAATTTCTTGTTGTCTAACATAGCTGTCTAGTTTCTTTCACACGTTACTCTCTTTAGTTTTCTGCCTTGCGTTTACCAAATTTGCAACTCCCATGCGAATAACGTATTGATTTAATGCATTATACTCTCTTTTTATTTTTTCTTATGAACTGGGTACTTAAAATGTCCCATACAATGAACTCAAGATGTTTCCATGTGTATCAGACTTTGTTGGAACTTTTATGGGAGTACTGTATATACATATGTTTAAAACCATGTGGTTTAATTAATTTGGTTATGTTTGATTTTTGAAATAAAGAAGTGCACATTTTAGTCATGACATGAAATGAATGTTCCCTTATCATTTTTCTTACTTTCTTTTGAATGACCTTACCTACTCTTTTTTTGCATCAAGCCAAAACCTCTACTTCCTCAACTGTATGTGCTGATGATTTCTTGGAAGTATTCTAATTCATTTTCTCTAGTTGGTGAGAAAATTTGTAAATGTCGTCATGCACGCTCACTCTCGTATTTTAAGTATTGTGTTTCTAGACTTTGACTTTGTACTATTATTCAGTATTCAATATGACGGAATTTTTAGTTTGGTAACCTTAGTTGAACTTCTTTGTTCAGATTTGAAATTTGGAACTTAATTGAACTATATTTATCAAAAATCTAGAGTAAGTGTGAATTAGTTGTCTTCCTCATTTGCATTTTACTTATTTTTTTTATTTTTATTTTTCTGAGTGGCGTGACTGGGGTTTGGCCTTGCTGGACGGGTTGAAATCTAGCCCGTTAGAAGGAAAAATTCACCGGTCCGCTACAGTTGGTAATCAGAGTAAAGGTTCCGACTTACCGGGACTGTGTTTTGTTTTCATGTTTACTAAATAGTTGACTTTCCACAGATTTACCTACAGTGGCATGCTTTGATTTTGGTAAAAATCGTAGAAATATTCCGGTATGTCGCATTTCAGTCGGTATTCGGTGAAGGAGAACATTTATTTTTGTTTGTGCTACTGATTATTATTCTTAGTATTGTGTGAATTTGACTTTTCTTACTTGTGCTAGTGACTTGACTCCAAAGTGGTTGGAATGTAGTAATCTTGTTTAAACATGTCCCTGTTTTTCTAAGGCGTTTCACTGCACAAAATGTTTGAATGAGTCATTTGTTTTTGGGGTTGGAGAAAACTATCTAGATACCGTGATATACATATCATTTCCATGTGTTAGTAATGTACATTACTAACCAATTGTAGATCTGACGCTTAGTTTGTTTTTGAAGATGTCGAAGTGTGCAAAATCTGTAACCTCGAGCTCTGTACGCAAGAAAAATAATCTCAGCAAGAGGACAACACGTCTTGAGAATGGCTTTGAAAAATTGTTGGGTTCTGTCAACATTATTGCTGAAGCCGTTAAAGACCGTAAGCGGATGAGAACTACTATGGACCTGAAGGAATTTAAGAAAGTGGTAGGGAAAGATAGAAACTTTATTGGGACAGCAGAGTCTACCGAGGCGGAGAAGTGGTTGATGGGCATTGAGAAAGAGTTTGTGGCTTTGCAAATTCCGAAGGAGAAGAAGGTTAGACTTGCCACTTACCTGTTTGAGGGAGATGCCGAACATTGGTGGAGATCTGTCAAGCGCATGGAAGATGTGAGCAACATGTGCTGGAACAAGTTTGTGGAGCTATTTCTTAATAAGTACTTTCCACCGACAGTTAAGGCATTAAAGTGTGCTGAATTTGCTGCGTTGAGGCAAGGTAGTATGACGGTTATGCAGCTGGATCAGAAATTCAGTGAACTTGAACGTTACGGAACACATCTCGTCCCCAACGCGGAATTAAGGGCTCGCAAATTTGAAGACGCATTGAGGCCAAGTATTCGTAACCAAGTCGTTGGACACGTGCACATGAATTATAATGATGTCTTAAAGGCAGCACTGGCAATTGAGGCTAGCATGATTAAAGCACAAAATGAAAGGGAGGATAATGAGGTGAAGAAAAGGAACGGAAGCAACTCGTCATCTCACCATCAACGTGCTCGCTATGATTCAGACACCAACAAGGACAAAGTTAGTGGTTGCTAGCGATGCGGAGGAGATCACTTAGTGAGAGATTGTCCAACACCAGCACACCAAGGACCACAAGACGCAAATCAACCTCAACAGCCGAATGCGCGTAAACAGAATATTTATGCCAGACATCCTTATAACCCTCGCAACGACACATCACCCTTCCAGCCAAGGCAACAAAATGTTCAAGGAAAACTTAATCATGTCGCAGAGATCAAAGGGGAAGCTGAAAGTTCCGTAATCAAGGGTAATTTTGCTAAAATTTTGGTTTCACACTAAAGCTAGTTGAAGGTAATCTTCATAGCTCTTCGATTTAATTTGAATTGCGGGACGCAATTCTTTTTAGGGTGTGATGGTGTAACGACACGTATATTTTTCGTGGGGATTTGAGCCCTAGCCCAACTCATATGAATTCTTGTTTAGCTAAGTAGTGATGTGGTTTGTATATAGTGGTAAAAGTGGCTCGATTCTCATACTTGCGAAGGATAAAATATAGACTTAAATTTTAAAACTAAAATAGAAAACAAACTAAAAATTGTCACAAACTCAACCAAAGATGATATCAATATTAAAAGAACACTGAGGCTAAGATTCCACTATTTTCCAAGTTCAAAGTGATTTAATCCCAATAATTATATTTATGCAATTTTCCCGTTCAAGTTAATTCTAACTATTGCAACAAGTAGATTCTCAAAATAACAAGTGTAAATCCGAAGCATAGAACATCAAAAACCTAGGTCCAAGTATGCTCTATCAAAAGAAATAACAATTGCTTAACAAAAATCATTCAAACAATTTTCAACCAAGGCAAATAATCATAAAATAATTGCAAATAAATAAATAAAATAGGATATACCACTTCGTGTTGGAAAAATAGCTTCCTCTATCGCCTCAGCAATGGGGTTTAACTCCTCATATTAATCACTTGCTCAAAATATTGTTTATGGTTCAAAAGTTGATTAAAAGATGAAAATCTATAACACTGATTGTTTGCAACGATGTATTGGTGTTGCAAAACAAAGGACTGACTGTTACAAAGAAGTCATTGTAGCAGCGTTACGAATTTGAGACGTTGTTTATTTGCAACACTTGTTCTTCAGCAGTAGCAGCAGAAACATGGGTTTTCCTGCAACTTGATCTTCTCAGCTATGTAGTGTTACAAACTTCTCTGAGACTGCTCCAATGACTTCGTCACCTTCCCTGGAACTCGAACACACCTTTTATACTGCTCAGAAACCTAAAAATAGCGATTAATTCTCTCTTTTTCTTTTCGTGCAAGCCACGGCAATAATCTTCTCTGCCGATTTCCTTAAGCGTTTCTAAGACTTCCAAATCATCCGAAACTCTTCCTTAGATAGAATATCACCTTAGGAAACAATCTCACGCCTTTAGTCTCCCTGAAATTCCTAAAATAATTCCACAAAGTTTCCGTGTTCACTTCAACCTCTGTTTCCCTTTTTCGGATTATCCAGCCCAATTTGATCGATTCCAGCGCACATACCAAGCCTGTTATGCTCAATCACGTCCAGCCCAACAAATTTCAGCGATTGAATCTCTCTAAAACACCTTCGAAATCAATCCCCAACTCTGGTTCGTCTGCAACATTTTTTCCCGCCAATTTCTGAGTTTAAAAACGATGAAGATGACCTCCCCCTATCCTGTGCTGGTCTCCCTTTAGCAGCTGCCTGGAAATGGATGCCCCTTAGTAATTGGTTACCCCTTATCCATTTGAGGGGTCCGAATAGCAAGTGTCCTCCGGCGGGCCCGCGCAACTTTTCGAGCAGATTTTTCCAAAAATGTTTATTGGCCAAAAATACCTACACACACATAAAACACCATAATAAGTACAAAAATGAGCATTATCAATATATAGAATCGAGATAAATTAGACACAAAAATGTGTCTATCAAGTAGTTATCCCTTAGTAATGTTAGGGAGCATGCTTAGTAGATACTTTGGAGAACTCTAACTGATTAGTATAATTAAAACAAGAAATTTAAGGAAAAGAAAAAACCCCTACCTGTACGGTGATACAAATTTGTAATCAAAATCTCAATCGTGGGTGTGAAGATCGGTTGAGTACGAAACTAAGAAGCCCTTTTGTTCATGGTGGTAGGAGAGAAACAGTTGTGGTGTTTGGAGATGAGAGTGTCGGAATTGACAAGGAGAGATTGTCTCTGATTTTAAAATGATCGAACTAAGATAATCTTAGCAGCTCATGCCCTTTACGTGGCACAATGCTAAAAACTTCTCTAGAGTTCTCCAAAGTATCTACTAAGCATGCTCCCTAACATTACTAAGGGATAACTACTTAGCTAAACAAGAATTCATATGGGTTGGGCTAGGGCTCAAACCCCCTACGAAAAATATACGTGTCGTTACAAATTACCTCCCATGAGTATCTATAAAACCATCCTGCAAATCCATCAGGGCCTGGGGCACTCTCTGGATTCAATTCAAACACTGCAGTTTTGATTTCTTCATCAGAAGGAATGTTTTCAATCATGATGTTGTCTTCTCTTGAAATAACTTTGGGAATATTTGTAAATATGCTCTCTTTTATATTAACATCCTGATATTCAAACTTTTCTTCAAAATGATTAACTAATTCATTTGCTATGTCTTTTTGATATGTGATAATGACCCCTACAGAATCTTCCAGTTCAGTTATTAAATTTTGAGCTTGCCTTAATTTCATATTGATATGGAAGTATCTTGAATTTGATGCACCATCCTTTAACCACATCACTCTTGATTTCTGTTGTATAATCTCCCTTTGTTGTTGAAGAAGTACTTCTTGTTTACCTCTTGCAGTTACAAGATTATTCAATAATATATTGTCAGAAGGATTTTTATCTGAAGTAGATGTAGCTTCCATTACTTCCTCATCTACTAACTTCAGTTTCTTGTTAACATCTCCAAAGACTGACCAATTCCACTCTTTTAAATCTGTTTTTAGTATTTTCATTTTACTCATGTATACAAAGATAGGATTTCCTTCCATGGTTTGTTCCCAAGATTTTATAATAATAATTAAGAATTCAGGATGAGATTTCTAAACTTTTAGTGCTCTGAATGGAGTATTCTTTGGTTTTGGTACATCTGCATTCCCTCCATATAAAGTATTATGATATGAAATCCCTCTCACTCCAACTTTGTATCTCCAACTTGAGTATTTTTCTAACCATTTATCATTAAAAACAACTCTATCAAGGTTGCACACAATTCTCTTTTCTCCAGCTCTGTTGTTACTCCAAGAAAAATCTAAACCTGTTTTAGGTGCTTGAATCAACCCACAACTATGAAGGCAATTATTAAACTCCAACATGGATATCATCAAAGGTTTTAGTCCACCCTTCTTTTCATCTTCTCTCATTACTATATTGTAATCTCCCATGACCAACCATGGTTTATTCAGAGAACTAGTCCCAACCAAATCATTCCATAAACTTCTTTTATTTATTGTTAAAGATGCCGCATGAATTCCAGTTATTAGAGTAACTTCCACTGTTATTGATTGATCTGATGAAAAACTATATTTGGTTTTTGAATTGAAGAACTCCACATAATCCAAATATTACCTTTACTATCATCTCTTGAATTGTGTATAGCTTCATAATGCATTCCTGGTAGCTTCAACTTTTTGCAGAAATCTGAAGAATAATGTACTTTTGGTTCTGCAAGAATAACTAAAGAAGGATTAAAAGATTTAACTAAACTCCTAAGTTTGTCTTTGGCCCTCAATCTTCTCAGGCATCTGACATTCCAATAGACTACTTTCATTTAGAAGTTTGAGTTTGAGAAGAATTTCTTCTCAAATGTTCTCTTTTACCACCATTTATAACTAAATTTGCTGCTTGTTGCCTTGTTGTAACAATGCTACCCTGTTGTGTCTTCTGTTTAGCTTTTGGACCATTTTGAATAGAAACACTCTTACCAATTGGTGGAATAATTGTGCTAGTTTTATTGATAGAAGGAGCACCAGCAGATGCATTCAATAACTTTTCTACTGATAAAGTAGGGAATTCAATATTAGAGTTAAAAACTTCTTCATTCAGTTCCTGTAATACCTGAAATTTACCTGAACTACAAGATTTTCCCTGTGGAGTTTCCAAAACTTGTAAAGTTGGGGAACTTGGTTCAACTAAATTTTCCTGAATTACAATAGTACATATATCAAAACCAACATGAGGTCGTGGTTTCTTTTGAGTTACTCTTCTCCACACTTTTTTGGTCTCTTTAGGTACCTCAGCAGCATAATTTGATTCTTGCTCTCTTTTTTTGTTTCTGCATTCTGTTGTGTGATGACCTACAATCTTGCATTATAACATAATTTTGGCATATTAGGGATATTTATTGCCTGCTCAAACTTCCCATATTTAGATTCCACACAGATTTTGCTAGGAATTTCCTTAGCTAGGTCCATTTTCACCAGAATACTTGCATAAAAACCTGCTTCCTTCTTAAGTGTTGTTTCATCAAATTTTATTGGTCTACCCAATGTTTTTCCAATATTCAACAGAATCATCTCCTTCCAATATTCTATACTTAAACCAGGAAACTGTACCAAAACATAAGCCATAGATGTTTTTTGTGATTCTGGGTCGAAATTAGGTTCCCATTTTCTTAGCTTAAGTTGTTGTGATTCAACCTCCCAATCCCCATTCCAAATCAGATTGATATCAACTTCATTTTCCAATTTAATAATGAAATAACCTTTCCCAATAGGGATTAGTTGAAGTTTACCTGAAGTATTCCATTGTCTTCTTAAAGATGACTCTGCAACCCCAAATTTTAATTTTACCAGATCTAGTCTGCCAATCAAATGAATTTCCATTCCTCTGTACTTTCATCAATATCTTCATCAGGAATAAATAATATATCTTCATCAAGAATAAATGATACAAACTCAGAAGAAATATGATTTATTCATCAGGTTTTAAAACTTCATCTGGTTTTGAAGATCCAGAATACTCACCTGATTGATTTCCTGTTGTTCCCGACATATTTACTTGATTAAATGATAAGAAACATTTGATTTATTACCACCTATCATTGAAAGAAACATAAAAACACCTGAATTAATGATGGAATTCGTAAAAAAACGAAGTAGATCGAAAATTAAATGTTACCGAGTCAAACCGATTTTTTGTCTGAGTTAGAAAACCGATTCGCATAGCTTCTTTCCAACCTTCGAAACCAGTCACACTAACCTCGTATTGTTTTCCTTAATATTATGTCTAACTAGAGTATCATACACAGCTTCGCAGTTATGTTTTCAATATGCACGACTTGAAAGATACGTTAGGGAAAGAAACAGTTCAAGTGAAATATTACCAACCTCAAGAGGAAGGATGATGTTGTCTTTGTATCTCCATACTTCTTCACATTCTTCAAGTCTTCATGTAATACTTGTAAGTCTCATATCCTAACACTTTCAAGCTAACCTATATGAATTTGACTCTAGTATATAATCAAGTGACTCTTTAAATGAGTTTTGATTCACTAAAATATAACAACCAAACTTGACATACCAACGCTTGGTGGGTTCAACCGAGTTATGCTCTAACAATCTCCCCCTTTGTCAATTTTAGTGACAAAACTCTTACATCATATGGATAAACAAATTACAAAAATTCATTATACACATACGCTTGATTCCAAGTTCAACAACACAAAACCTGCATTAAATTCAATCCTTAAATGTCGCTGCTGACATTATAATAACAAAGACAATACTCCCCCTAAAGGTAAGATAGGTAGATTTTCAATCCTCATGTCTTTGTTATTTCCATGTAGTTCCTCATAACTACATATCATATGGTATGTGACTACTCCTTAGTCTATGATTTCACTCTTTTAGTTAGAATAAATGTTTTAGCACAAATGTCCTTTCCCTTAGTGATACCAACTCACAACAAGTCAATATCACTTGTTTACTCCATATATTTCTCCCCCTTTTTGTCACAAAATTACAAAGAAACGAAAAAATAAAGGACAAACTGAAAGGATCTTACAAATCTTACAAAGAGAATTTGCAAACCTATAAGAGTTGAGCACGAGGATTTTACACACCATTTTAGATAACCAATATCAAAAACCGAAACTACAAGTAATTTGGTTTTAACATGTTATCTAGGAAACAATTTCCCGAAGCAATTTTCCCTGTTAGTTTAGCACATCAAACCAACTAAGCACCTTAGTTCTTTTGCTAAACCGATTGTACAAATACAATCGCTTCTTCGATAAGACCAAAATAAATATCAGAATTAACTTTATTTTTCTCATCAAGCTCTAATTATTCTCAAAAATAACTTAGACCTTTCACTTTTAAACAAGACAAATACTAGGTTAGTTAACTAGTAATTCTTGTTAAGGCATTCGGTTAGACTTGAATAACCGAATTCACATTTGATAAGTCTAACTAAGATCCGAAAAACTTAGTTTCTCTTATCCGGAAATCACTTGGACTAAACAAATGATCCCGAAACACTTTTGTTAATCCATAAACAATCCATACAAACCAAATAAATCAACTTGAATAATCATTTATCTTAACCGGAAGCAATTGGAACAAACATATAAGTTATAGCACCGCAATTGCACCGAAAATTTTGTAAGCCTAAACAATTGATACCAAACAATAACGAAAGATAATAATAGTTTTTCTTAACCGGAAACAATTGAATCACAATAAAACATCCATACACAAATAACGGAATAAACATCAAATATACCGAAAATTTTGTTAAGCAAAAGCAATAAGGATATGAAATAGAATCATGCTTTTCTTAAACAGGAGAACAATTAACTAACAAGATTGTTACCTCAAATTCCGCATCCTCTTCTCCTTTTCTTCATATCTTTCCGGGGAGAATATCATCATGTTGTCATCCTCTCGCAAAACAAAAGAACAACAACAACCAACCTTTACCAGAGAAAGGTTGAAAACCGGTTTTAACTATGCGATGCAAAAGTTGAAACCTCGAAACCCACATGCTTTTATGCTAAACCAAAAGATTCAACATATTGTGACTTTTTCAACATATTCAACATATTGTTTCTACAGGAACCCCTCATGATCCTTTGATAAAGCCTACCAACATGGGATAGAACTTAATCCCGCTAAATCAAAAAGTCACCCAAACCATAAGGGTTCACACATTATGAGATCGAATATCAAGGTAATAAAACCGAAATCAAACATCCCGTAAACATACATAGCAATAAATTAAAGCATTCAAGCACATGCTATGTAATCAAAAACTATCACACGAAAAATTATAAAATAATAATTTTATTCATAAAAAGATAGTTTTTTTCATAATAGACTTTATAATTATTGAAAGAAATCAAAAACTGAAGTCTATTTTTCTTTGATTAAGTATTATAGCAAATAACTTAATCTCTAGTGGTGCTCTTGTTGTTCACTGAGGTTTCTTCATTGCTCAAACTTTTAAAGCATGTCTCAAGAGATTTGTTTGCAACCACTTTATGTTTTTCGAGACCTGTAATTTGAAGTTTCAAGTCTTCAAGTTCACTTTTCATCTCTTTTATTTTAACATTTAGTTCACCCAGATCTTGAACCAAAGCAAAGAGATTTCCTACGAGTTCTTCAAACTCATGCATAATTTCACGCATACCATCTGTGGGAAACCACTTGGAAAAATCTGAATCATTGAGAGCAAAAAGACATGACTCTTCTTGAGATTGATCAGAGTTAGGATCAGAACCGATTATTGAGAAAATCTTCCCGATTCTTAATTTTGAGACAAATCCTTGACAATTTCTAACCTTTCGAGCTTCCCTTTTATTTCTCCTTGTAATACTGCGAGTTATAGGAGACATATTTAACACAAAGCCTTACCAGGGAAGACAAAAGAAGATCTCTTCTTACATTAATAAGAATATATATTCGATTCAGAAAAATAGGGTTTCCGAAAATACCAAGTTATTTTTCTGAACTTCTCCTTTTTATTGAAAGGAAGATATTCTCTAAATATCTCTTAATACTGGAAATAGAAGCTACCATAAACTTGTGCCCTTGAATTTATGTGCTTTTCCCATCCAATAATTACGAGCACGGAAGAGGATGAGAATGCACAGTATGATACAACTAAGTTGTATCGGGGTAAGATTTTTAACTTACAGTGAGCATCATAAACATAGTTCATGTTTCTCCTTGGGAATTTCTGCCCAAAATATTGTCTCCCAGAATAATGATCTTTTCTAACTCTCGAGATATGATCATGTGGAGAAGATGCACTGATGTGAGAATTTTCAGGGATAGTTAAATCTCTCTTAATTCTACTAATGAGATTTTCATAAGATTTTCTCATTCTAAGGATTTCCTTATGATGCGCATCAGTAAGATTGTCTGAAACAATTATCGGAAATTCCTGATTGTTTTCTTTGGCAGAGATTCTCTCTTTCCCTTTCTTCTGGAGTCGTTCTTCATCAAAATAGGAATTTTTTCGATATGGGTGAGGAGGAACCTTTTTCCAGAAGCGATTATCAACTCTCTCCTCAGATTCTTTTGAGTTGATCTTAACGGGTAGTGGTATAATCTGTCTTTTTACTGAGGAATGGTCTTTCAGTTTTTTAAGACAAGAAACTTCTTTCAATATTTTTACCACCGCATTTTGAAGAAGTATAAGTTTCCTGTCAAGTGACTGAAAGTTGTATTCCTTAAGATCACTTACACGGATCAGTTCAAAGTTTCCTTTGGACAATATTTTGTTTGATCATCAGTAGATATAGAAGATGGTTTCTTATCCTCTTATGACTTGATGTAGTTAGGCAAACTACCATCATCTTGATCTGTTTCAGATGTGACCAAACCGGTTTTATCACAATCTGTAAAGTCGAGCAAGGACTTTTAGTTTCCTCAACATCAAAAGAAATCATAACAGCATCATTAGTCAGAGTTATAGGATGTGTCTTTTTATCTTGAGTAAGAGATTTACCAAGAGCTTCTAATTTGACAGAGAGATCCATATTCTCTTTGGCTAGAATATTCAGTTAAATGACTTTATCTCTGATCTCCTGTTTAAGAAGATTTGACTCTGTCTTTAATATTATCACTTTAGTAGATAGAGATTTTATAGGCTTTAGGAGTTTTACCAACTCTATATCAGTATTTTCTTTTTCATCAGAGGACGACACAGATGTTTTCGCAACTCCTGGATCATGAGTTAACGAAGTGATAACATCTTCAACTTTTGAGTATTCATACTCTTGCATAACGTTAACTGAATCAGACATAGATTCAATATCTTATAGGTTGGATCACATCAAACACAGATTGTTAGATATTTTCGTGTTTGCCTGCTCTAATACCAATTGAAAAGACGAGGGTACCCAAATATACCTCAATCTAAAACTTTTCCACTTATAAGTCCTTTCTCCGAAAGTGATTGTCTATAGACTGAGTCGAGACAATACAACTAATCGGTTCACACTTTGTGTGATCGTCTATGGATATGAGATCAAGACAATACGACAAAAAGATAACTTGTGTCATTGACTATGGATACAAGATCGAGACATTACAACAACGAAGTATGTTTACTTGATAATAGGTTCGGACTTAACCAAACTCTAGGGATTGTCTATCAAGTAAAATAGGAATTGACGTTTGTGTATTTTATTTCTAATTATAATAAAACAATTATAATTGCGTAAATAAAAAAGTAAAAGACACAACAAGATTTTGTTAATGAGGAAACCGAAAATGCAGAAAAACCCCAGGACCTAGTCCAGAATTGAATAGTCTCAGAATTAAGCCGTTATACAAAATCAAACCAACTTCGTATAGTTGAGACCAAGCAACTAAACCTATAGTTCACCTAGTTTTCTCAGTATCCCTGCGCCTTCAACTTGTAAATAAGTCACGCACTTGGAAAAATTCCTTTGGTTCGTATTCCAAACAGTAAAGGAACAACAAATCTGTTCGGTAACAACTCTTTTCAAACAACGTGATATGAGTTTTACAAAGGCTCTTCCGTTTAACCAATAAACTCTTTTTTCGGGTCCTTAGATCAATCTCTCAACAACTACCGAAGTAATTTTTAGACTATGCAATCAATACTATTAATCACAAAGAAGTGTATTGATGCCTGTCTACTCAACTAATCAAATTCAATCTATCACAAAGATAAACCGATTATAGTTGGATCCCTTTCCATCCGAAACAAGTATTGTGCACACCAAAGATTATGAACCCAAAAAGTCTTCTTGTCTTCGAATCTTCTTTAATCATCAATCAGCACCTGCACACAATCAACTTGAATCTCCTGTGATCAATCACTCAGAGAACGGAGTCTGTTAACGTTGGATTATCACAAGACGTCTTTAGATCTACAAACAGTCTAAAGGTCCCTGTCGAAACTTCGATCTAATTTGAGTGAATCTTATATCAGAAGAGAAGATTCTCAAGCATAAACAAACTAGGTGCAATCAAAGTTCAACAACCGTAAGTCAATCAAATCAATCGAAAACTAATAATAAACTGCAATTATCTAGTTTCCCACAAACGGTACTAATAGAGCTTCTCAATCCCAAAGAAGTCTTCAAACTGAGCGGTCGTAAGAGATTTCGCCTAATTAGGTTACTTTCCTCTCCGAATAGGCGGCTCCACCAGTAACAACACAACTAGGTAGTTTTGCTGGCTCTAAGGATTAGTTTGCTAGAAATGCAAACTTCAATATTTATAGACAAGGAAGTTTGGACACCAAGGAATTTCCAAAACCGAATATTCTCAAAGATCTGCAATAAACACAAAATCGATTTTCATAACTCTTGGAAATGCACTGTCCAAATATTGTCCGAAATCCCAATTGAAAAATCTATAATCAGTAAATGCACATTACTAATTATTATTTTCTAAAGGTATGCATTTAATTGCTGGAGATTAAATAGCATATAAAAACTAAGAAACCTTAATTAAAAGATTCTCAATTTATTTCGATCCTGGAATTCTCCTTTAGCTATTAAGGAATATCTTTGAACAATTAATGATAAGAGTTACTGCTCATGTTCAAAGTATGTCGATATCTTTACTTTGCAAGTCCTTTTTCATACTTACAATCTTGGAAACAATTTTCCATATTTCCAAACAAGTTTAGAATTGGTTCGTCTGAATTCCAAGAACTATGTGATTGATTATCCTATCAAATCACCAATTATGGGTTTCACGGTTCTACCAAAACAAGTTCGGTTCTACCTCCATGTGAGTACTATGCATAGTCACGCTAGTTACCAAAATTCGGTTGACTAGGTACTAGGATCGGTTCCCCACAACTTATGGTAACTACCTGTATTCAGTTGCACATGTTCGTAGGATCGGTTCCCCCAAAACTACAAACTCGTTGCACATTTTCATAGGATCGGTTCCCCCATCCACTAAAAACGTGTTGCACCTCTTACAAGGATTGATTCCCCTCTTGTAAATTTGTTGCACCTCTTACTAGGATTGGTTCCTCAATGACTAGATAAAAGTTGTTATTTACAAGGCATCGATCATACCATCTTGAGTGATTACTTAAGATCGGTTTCACTAATAAAAGTCATACCAATACATAAGTCAGGCCTTGTGAATAATTTTACCAAGATACATAAACAAGTTTATGAGCGGTTATACTAAACACACATATTGGTAATTAAAAATAGATTTGCAATGAATAACAATACCAATAAGCCTAGCGATTTCCCTTTTGATTCACAAAACAAGTTTATGAACTTACTTCCTTTAAAAGAATGTAAAACGTCATCTACGGAACCGCTCTATATTGCAAACCTTGCACGACTAAGGAACTTCTTCTCCTCGCCGATCACACCCAGAATGGAGACTGTCGCTGCTATCTGCCGCAACAACATCAATTCCCTGACAAATCCACTTCACAGTAAAGTCATATTGTTCAAGAGAATTTGGGTTGAACTCTCAGTACACTTTCATCCTAGGAATGCTCAACTCACTAATTAGTTCGTGAATTTAAAAGCTCGTCGGATGGAGGATCAAAGACTAGGATGAAATCTTCACTCATACCCATACATAATCACAATAGCATTCATATGATCAAGTCGATGTCTTATATACAAAGTTTAATGGTTAAGCAATAAACCTCGTATTTTATTCCTTAATATTATGTCTAACTAGAGTATCATACACAGCTTCGCAGTTATGTTTTCAATATGCACGACTTGAAAGATACATTAGGGAAAGAAACAGTTCAAGTCAAATATTACTAACCTCAAGAGGAAGGATGTTGTGGTCGTTGTAGCTCCATACTTCTTCACATTCTTCAAGTCTTCATGTAATACTTGTAAGTCTCATATCCTAATACTTTCAATCTAACCTATACGAATTTGACTCTAGTATATAATCAAGCGACTCTTTAAATGAGTTTTGACTCTAGTATACTTTCAAGCTAACCTATACAACCAAACTTGACATATTGGTGGGTTCAACCAAGCTACGCTCTAACAAAACCTTTTCCAACTCATTTCTTAACATGTCGTGAACCTTCAAGGCTTCAACAAGTTGAATCTTTTCTTCCTCAAATTGTTTTAGAAAATCATAAACAACATTAGAAGAAATCATTTATTATTGCTCTACATCTTGATGATCACTATCAAAGTAACAATTTACTTCAGGATGATCCTCAATAGTATTAGGATTTCCAACTTCATCTTCAACCAGAGTTCTTTCTTCTTTCCTATTGACCAATTATCACTGCAATCATTGTTGAGAGATCCTCCATGTTATTGAGAGACATATTTTATTAAAGGTGACTTTAACAATATGAGAAAGCTCAACTCATGTATATATGTGGTATATAAAGGTAAACTCGACAATGTATTTCCAAAGATATGACCCGTTTTATGACCTTGTTTTGGGAAGTTAAGTCAAAGTAGGAAACTGAAGAGTTACCCTTCGAATATAATAGTTCATGAGCTGTTTTCTTTGGAAGAGTTTTAGCGAAACATAAGCATATTATAATAATTTCATGGACACTTTTAAATTCTTCAATGAGTATTGTTACAAATAGAGCTCAATATTAATATGTGAAAGTCGTTTTTCTATAAAACAATGTTTATACCCCATAAATTTAGCTTAAGTTTACATATCAACTCAAATGATTAGATAAATATAAGAGCATAACTCACATATGAGCTTGTTATAAACAAATTTCCATGGATCATGTTCTCGTCTCTTACTTAGGAGTCAGATAGGCAGGGAGAATTTAATACAAAGAGCACAAGATTTGTTGATACCCACAACAAGTCATTTCATTTTGGACTTTATGGATGATATGGTTGCGCCAAGTCAATGAATTATGATAAAGGTGCACAGAAGACAATAATGATAAACAATTTTTTAATCATTGGGCCAAACCACCCAGTCAGTCACGTAACTGTTTGAGGATGGATACATCTCTTTGGAGCAGGGGCTCAACAGAGGGAGTTGTTAATTTATGTATTTCCTTAAAGATGATGTAACATACCATTTTGATATAGTACTGGAACACGGATCCCAAACAATAAAATTCAATAATTGAAAATGTAAGGAGATGCATAGCAGAACTATTTAAACCAAAATTTTTGTCTTACAAATTTTTTGAGATGATGGGGATCTAAATCTATATTGCTTGGACAATACAAGGGTGATCATATTCACACTCACCACGAGAAACAAGCCCACGTTAGATTTATGCGAAACTCTTCCTTTTGAGTTTCTACCTTTAGGTCTAGAGAATTGGTCATAAAAATCATTATCATCATGAAAAGAGATGACATTGGAACCTTTGTCGGAGTTCGTCTGCTTTTCCTTGAGATTGCAAGATAACTTTTCGATAAAATCATTATAACAAGCTATCATCAAGTTTTTGTTAACCAGTTGAGTTTCCCTAGTTGGTAGCTCATAGGATTCCTTTGAAATAGTATGACTACTTTTAGGAACCCAAATTCCCGAAGTTTTCTTTCAGTTCTTCCCGGAGTGATTTGTACCAACACTCTTACTTTCAACTCGTTTATTAGTGGAATAAACAAAAAGGATGATTTTGGGATATGTTTCCTTGAAACGAGGATTAACTCTTGTTATTCTTGAACCCAGAGTTTTAAAATTTCAAATATCAGTTACACCTTTTAAGATGATATCCAAGGTATCTTGTAGATTCTTGAATCGCATGTTCCCCAACCTGAGCTTACACTTCCTAAGATGTGTTTATGCTTTACAGAAGTAGTAAAACTTCTAAATTCTGATGGGATCAAAATGGTTATCTTTGCAAAAGAATTATCAGAAGATCCTTGCCCCTTTGAAGAGACAATATTTCTTGGTCAGAGAAATTCAATTGTTCCTCCCTCAAGGAAGTAAGGACATTTCGAGCATGATCTTATGAAGGAGATTTTGTTAAGTGAACCTGAGTATTATTGGCAATCACATCTTCTAACTCCTTAATCCTTTCAGAAGTTGTGGATAAGGCTAATTTTCCGTATTCACAAACATGGCTACAAGGAAAGGGAGGAGCATCTTGTAGACGTTTGAGTTCCAAGGTATTTTTCTCCAACCGTGACTCAAGAGAGACAATTTTCTTATCCACCAAGGCCTTTTCCTCGAGAAGAATTCTTATTCTTGAATCCTTTTTATTAACCTTACCAATGAGACTATTGACTTTGTTTTTTAGCATGTTGACCTCAGAAGCCTAAATTTTAAGGTGTTTAAGAACTTCAATATTTTATTTGGATGCTTCCTTTTCAACTTCTGAGTTAGACTCATGCGAGAGATATTAGGGATAACAATTGTTAATACTTTATTGATTATGAGAAACAATTATCTATACCTGACTGTTTTACGGGGAAAAAATGTTTGTCTATTTTTGAGAAGGAGGACGATTCAGTCTCTTTAATAAAATCCATAAAAACAATGCTTTCAATAAATGGTGATATGTTATCATAGATTGAACTCTTGTCCATAAATTCATATCACCATAAAAACAGACTTATTAGGTCTAACGGTGTTTTCCTACTCTGATGCCAATTGAAAAGGAGTGGGTACCAAGTACACCACCAACTTTTTTCATTCGGCAACATGTATGGACAAAACCTAATACAATTGTAAGTAGATATAAATTAAAGATCCTTGAACAATATGTATATAGAGTTTTTCTATTATCACTAAGAAGTTTGTGAACCTAATTGTGTATACGAGTTCTTGGACGATCTCAAAAATCAATACCCAAGATCAATCTAGTCGTATCCAAATCAAGAGGATCCGAATTCTTAAAAGTATGAAACTTCTGATCTATATTTCAAGATACGAATTCAACAAGAGTGAATCTTTTTTTTGTTCTCAATTAATAAGGACTCAACCTTATGGGTTAAATATGTACTACTTGTGTTATTCCTATTATAAAAATAAAATAATATAATTCGGAAAAGGAAAAACACAATACATCATAAGTTTTGTTACATAACAATTCTATTGGTTCCAGAACTCCACGGTTTCGATAATATTTCTTTTTCAACTCTCTCATTATTTTTGGAATTCTTCCAAAAATGAATTGCTTTCTAAGTGTTATATATTTGTGTTTTGCACAAGTTACATACTCAAAAATTTATCTTTCGAACTATGGAGTCTTCAATCAAGATCTCGTCTAGTAAGACCTGTGTACGATATTCATACAACTAAGGAAGCAAAGAATTCCTACCCTAAGGAAAAAGAGTCACACTTTAAGAGAAAAAGGAAGAACATGAAGAAAACTATAGCAAATTGCTCAAATCAACAAAGGTTTGCAAATATTTGAAAACTTGTAGAAGACCAAGATGGAAGTGCAGAGTCTCAAGGACATTCTGCATAAATCCCTCGAGATTCAAGAAGCACTTGTCAAACAACGGTCAAATATGTTTGAAGGAGTAAACACGCTCATTCATGAACCTTATATCTCGATGCCACTTGCTGAAAATGAGTTCGACAATGATGAAGAATTTTTCTAGGATATTTTTACTAGTTAACTCCTTGTAAGAATTTTATTCATATTTTTTAAGGAGGAATACTAGTTTTTGGAGTAGTCTTTATGTGTTATATTATATTCCAAATACTATCATCTTGCCCGTTTAAAGTTTATTTAATCAAATTTTATTTTGGAAGATGACTCGCAAGACCTAATCTTCATGGATTATATACATATGTATTACTTACTTTGTGATATTTGTTCTTTACTATCATATTCATATGATTAGAACATATCTCATATTTTCTCATAGGTTAAGCTCTTAACTCTTGAAAAATAGGATTGAACTATTTTGAGAATTGCAGTATTGATCTCTCTACGATTACACTTTGTGAGTACTGCTACAGGATTTCGTAAGATGTTCTCTAGGAATCTGTTTATCGCCTTGATTGCATAACTAACATGTTTTAAGTGGTGAACTTTAATCTCTATGTCCATACATGGCTAGGGAAGATTATAATTCTTATGTTGAGCCATATCGTGTTAATTGCTCTCTTTGTTCGTAACTGGCCTCGAGAAGAGTTTTTGACGGTGATTATTTTTCTCACGAAAATTTTATGTCTTAGCGTTTCAACATTAAAATCGTTATTTTTAACTTCTTGTTCGAAACTAGCGAGAAGAAAGAAAAATATTAGGATACAAATCTACTTTGTTCGTAACTGACGAGAAAATTTGTTAATATCCAAGAAAATCTTGCTCTTGTGATTAGAATAAATGTCGCTCATGTTGTTCTTTCAGGAATGACATCAAATGGGGGAGAGTTCTTTTGAACTGTGCTTAAACGTCATATCTTTGTAGAGAGAGAGGGTGTAGAACTGTAGGGATGCTTGTGCCTATATATGTCCTTGATAAAATCACCGAGTTTATTGGTGAAATCTTCTAAATTAATAGATGGTATGCGTTCTGTGGTCTTGATACTCTTATGTTTAATTCATTGTGAAGTTAACAGACTCCTTTCTGTGCGGGATCGATCATAAGTTAGAATCAAGTTTGTTTGTGCGGATACTTTGAACACATTGAAGATTTGAAGACAAGAAGATTTCTGATTAGTTTCATATTTTTGTGGTTTAATTTCGTGCACAACACTTGATTAGCTGGGATCCGATTAGATCTTGTTTATCTTTGATAGACAATTGATTGACTAATTATAGTAGATCGGCAATCTTTTATTTAGTGGTACTCTTCAGCATCTGAATATGATAGTTTGTGTACCTAGATCTGGTTATCTTGATAATCCAAATCTTGGTAGATCTTACATAACAAAGGAGTTTACTAGATTAAACGATAGATCCTTTGTTGAACTCAACATAAATCTCTGATTCACTTCTTGAGATTGAAAGAGTGGCTACCGAACAGATTAGTCCTTTAATGTTTCGAAAAACGATCCAAATGAAGTATTTGAAGTCTTCACAGATTTTGAAGTAACTTAAGATACTGGACTCTATCTTAGGATTCGCGTGCATTGCTAGATTGGTTGTAGGTGCAAGGATACTGAGGAAACTAGGTAACTAGGGGTAGTTTACTTGGTCTCAACTATACGAAGTTGGTAGTAGTCTTTGTATATAACGGCTTAATTCTGAGTGTATTCAAAACTGGACTAGAATGCGGGATTTTTCTGCATTTGCAGTTTTCTCGTTAACAAAATCTTGTTGTGTGCATTTACTATACTTTCCGCATTATATTTATCATTTTAGTTATAATTAAGTAATTGCACTTGTACGTTAATACAAAACAATTGGGTTGATCCATATAGTTTAAGGTTCGGTTTCGAATTTATACTATATACCAAGTGTATACCTTGTTGTCGCCATCTTCTTGACAGTCTCTGTCTATATTGCATCACACAAGGTATCATACTTATAGGTCGATATCGAAAATATTGTGGTGTACTTAGTATCCTCGTCATTTCACAACACATCTTCGAAAACAAGTTCATAAGTCTTCTATTTTATGTAATGTGTTTATGAAGGAAGAAACTGATAACCTATTGTACTATATTACTTAACCTAATAATATTAACCTTTCCATAAAAAAAAACACGTGTAAATTTTGTAGTACACACATTATTATGGGTATAGAATTTCGAAACGACTGGTCGCAGTCGTATGCGTACAAAAATAATTTCACTTTCTTACTTAACTAAAATAAATGATGTGATAAGAAAGAGTTCGTTTCCACAGAGAGGAAATTGTTGTTATGCAATTTTCAGTTTCTTAGTAACCAACGGGGGGATTTATGTTTTAGCGAAGCAATAAAAATAATTGAAAGCAAAGTAAATAATTGGAATAATCAATAGAAGAAGATATTGATCACGGGATAGTATCATTCACAAACATGTATTTTCATCAATGACTAGAATTGAAATTTTAATCTCTTATTTATTAAAAGTCCTAGGATATCTTGATCGCAAGAATATCCCGCTAATTCCCTGATTTCATCACAACCACATTAAAAGATGCATATGTGAATTCTTCCTAGAAAGCAAACTAAAGTGTAAAAGCACAATTAAGTTTAACTCCCTACAAGCATTATGTTTTATGGAATAAGACTAATCAAGGAAATCAAACGTGTAAAAACACTAATTCGATTTAACCAAGGTTATGATTCATTTGTGACTAGTAGGATATATCACTACAAGCACTACCCACAATTATGCTACTTAGAATCAGGGATAAACAACTTTTTAGTATTGAAAACCCTAATATAGCTTTAGAAATGAATGCAAATCGGATTGATTCCGGACTCAACCAACCAAACAATCAAATCATAAGACAATATAAACCATGAATCATAAACAATAAATTATTGAGAGAAAATTAATTCATTGAAGCAATATCATGTTGTGAAATCAACTTTATCCCATAACCAATAATAGTTGTTTAGCTACTCATAAATTTTGATTTCATCATAATCATAATCAAAAATGAAATGAAGAAGATGAAAAAAAAACGAAAGCAAACCCTAGTTGCCGCTCTCCAAAACTCCAAGTAGAAAATACGTTCCCCTAAGGAAGTAGAAGTCTTTCCCTTTTGTAGCTTTTTTCCAACTTCTAAAATTAAGTCCAATCTCTAAAGTCCAATAACAAGATATCCACCAAGCCCATATGTGTGAAAAACCCATGTAAAAATCTTACCAAAAATATGTCACTGGAAAACTGGTGTCACCGCCGGAAGTTGGCCGGCAATGTAGTCGGAACATAACTCTGGTGACCGGCAAAGTCCACCGGGTCACCGGTCAACGGGTCAGCTCAAGTAGTCAAGTGAGTCAACTCGGGTCAAGATGATCAGCCGAGTCAGGGTCACAGTTGCCAAGCCAAAGCCAGTTTGCACAGGACAGAGTTGTGTTGCACCATGATGGGGCTTCACTAGCTCAACATCCTACCCTGCACTGTTTCAGCTGCATTACTTCTTTGCTCCAGCTGCGATGCTGCAATGCCTGCACCACCAACTCAGATTAAACACCAATTCTTCAATTACCACCAATTCACATCTCAGGCTCTTCTCAGCACCATTCTGCATCACTCAGTTCATATTTCATTTTTCAATCGTGTTCTTCTCAGCTTCATCAACTCAGCACAACAACGCCTTCAGTACTCATCTCTCTTGTAACTACTTCATAGTAACGTCACATGTCCATTCAAAGCAACATCAACTGCTCTGATCTTCTTAAGCATCAATTCTCAACACCACTGACTCTCTTTCCTGCAATCTCAAACATTCGCAGCAAGCCATAGCTGGTACTCTGCATCACAAGATCCTCCACCAACTCAGCTCAAGATCACAAGCTCAAAAGCAGCTACTTTTGAACCTTATGCAACCAGCTGCGATTCACATACACGTATCCCTAACATACACCTACACCATTTCAGTTCAACCTGTAATGCACATTTAAGTTCATACTGCAACACAACCACCTTACCCATTCTTCCACCTGGGTCATTTCAGATCTATCTTCACTACCAGCTTGAACTGCAACCCCTTTGAACACAAACATCAGAACCCATTTCCTTAATTTCAATACCCCAACATCAGACTTGCAGCTCCACTTTAGTTCACCTGCAATCTCCAGTCAGCTGCAGTTGCACACTTCACAACTCCAATTTCCAGTAACCTGCAACTTCAAGAACCCATGCCAACCATTGCCATCACCTAATCCTGGCAACTAACAACAACAACTTTACATTCTCTCAAATTCACAAACAACTGCAACTGCAATGCCATTTCACAGCAAGACAACCATACACACAGGCTCCCTGTCACCAGTTCATCTGAGTCTTCATTTTAATCTCAAAGCAGCACACACCTCTCCGATCCATTGCCTTGCCTGCAATTCAGCTCAATCTTGCCTACAAGTTTCTTCCATCACCAACATCAACTCAAGCCAAAACCACAAGCTCGGAACCCATTAGCTTCACCTGAGTTCATCCATCCACAAGACTCATTCAATCTGCAGTTCTGTCACAGACATTTCCCTCCAGCTGCAAACAATCAAACCCATCTTGCTATCTCCTCATTTCAGTTCAACCATTAACCACAACAACAATACATTTCTTCTTTCTCAGAACCCTAACTCCAGTTTAGACACAACCAATTCCTCCCTGAGATCAAAATGAAACTCAGAATCCCCTTGTTGTCCAGACATTAACCAATTTCAGAGATATCAATTCTTCTCCTGTGTTGTTCTTGATTCAAAACCCATCTAAGACCAACACACAACATGATTCCCATCAGCTTCTCTGATTTCTGAGTATCTTACTTTCAGCAACAATTCTCCATAAACAGCACAGACTTAAATCCATGGCAAACCAACAAATCCAAGAACACCATGACCACAAGAAGCTCAACCCACTGAATCATACACCGTCTCTCTGAATTCTTTTTTCAACAGCTGAAGAACATCTTTAAATTCGAACCCATATTTAAGTTCTTTCAAAAATCAATCAGCAAAACCCTAACTTCAATTTCTGAAATCTCAAATCCTTCATTCCCTGCTCTTGGAAATAAAATTCATCAAAACCCCATATCCTTTACAAACCCTAAACTACCATTAATCTTCACCAATTCTTCCATTCGTCACCAACAATAGCAGATCCGATTTTTCACAACAGCAACAGAATCTCTCCTTGATTTCTTGTTCAAATCTCTTGTAACTGCCACCAGAACTACCATTTCATTCTTGAATTGATCCAGCAACTGAGAAGTTGCTCCTGTTTTCTCACCAAATTCGTCGAGCTCTCTCAATTTATCTCTGAGTAAATGGTGCAGCCTCTTCTTGTTTCAGGCAAGTAAGAGAAAGCAATGATGAGAGAAATTATTGCTCTCTGATTTTTAGGGTTGGTGTAGGAACCAAAACTGCTATCGGTACCCCACTTTAATGGTTAAGGGGTAACCAGCTCACACATGGCCTATCGGTTACAGAGAGCCGACAACCTAGTTCTCTGTTCGACTGTCAGTTATGGGAAACTGACAGTTCATTCTCCACCTCTTCCTTCCACAACCTAGCCAGCTCCAAGTATCACTTGTCCTTTTCACGCTCCAAATGAACGATTTTTCCTTCTTTTGCTCCAAAGGACTCCACAGTACCTAAACACTCAAAAGTGAACATAAGATACATATTTTACAAGAGAAATAGCAAAGAATAGATATAAAATTAGGTGTTTTACAACACCTATCAACGACGACTCAGAGAATCATCTCGCATTTTCGCCGATAATCAATCCAAGATTAAGTCGTCGAGACAAAGATTTAAGATTAAATATTTTGAGCTCGTTTAGGCCGGTTCCTTTTCACCATGCTTATTGCATAGTTTGCCACTTTTGTACCCAGTATGGGCATGGCAAAGCATAACTGGCTGAGTGGTATATTTACCACTTATCCATAAGAGATGTAGACTTTACCAAGCAATATAGACTGCACCACTCGATGGTCATCAAGCAATATAAAGACTATCACTCGATGTTGTGGTCATCGCTCAGTAGTTCATCATCCAACAGTCAGAAATCTACCCCTATAAATACTCAACTTCAAACTCAGTTTAACTTATACCATCTCAACTTCAAATTCATTTCAACATGGCTAACGCTCGCTTCACCGACATGGCAAGTGTTTGCTTCACTCGAGAAGAAGATGTTTCTCTTATCCGATCTTGGATATCAGTTGCAAGCCGAATATTTAAATTTAAACACTTTTAATTTATGGGACATTATGTTTCAAAGGTTTATGACATTAGCCTATAATGAAAATTCAAGAAGAAAAAAATAGCAGCCTTCAATTTTATTTTGTTTTATTTTTTATCACTAACAACATGAGAAAGTATGCGGAAATTTCGTGCAGGTTAAAGGGGGGTGAACCTGGATTGTCCACCGACGAACTAGTAAGTATGTTAATAACTTTTTTTTAACGACTCAAATTTATTTAAATAAAATAATATTAACTTATTATTTCTATGTTATTTTTCTTTCAGAAAACTAGAGCTCATTCCAAATTCGTTGAAGCTGAAATAAGTGAGTGTAAGCATGATGAATGCTATGAACTCTATAAGATTCATGAGCAAGGATTTGATTTTGATTAAATGTAACGTAACGTAATAATAATGCTATGTAATGCGATTATGTTTTATTAATTAAAACTTAATGAGACCAATTTGAATTTGAACATTAATTGTAAGGTAATTTTCATTAATAAAAACAAAATAATAATTAAAAATTAAAAATATTATTTTAAAGGCAATTTAAATAATAATAAAAGCAAAAGTATTAAAAATTTAAAATTAATGATTGAAATTAAATTATATTCATAGATTACCAATTTCCCTGATGACTGCTTTCGTTACCATTAAAGAGAGTTGTAGTGTTCAACGTTGAATGTATCTCACTAATTTAACTCTCTCTTGGAGGTTGAGTCTCATCAGAATCGTCAAAACCTTGGAAAGTAACCTGAGGGGGATTATTCATGCGGATGGAAACATGATAACAATCTTGAAATGGGTGACCTTGAAATGAGTGAAATACTGATGTCGTATAAAGAGTATATTTCCTAGCTGAATCAATGTTCAACCCAACACCATGAGTCATAGTGTTAGTTAAAAATTGGTTAAAAAAACCTCCATGTCAATGCTTCATCACCGGCTCGTACTTGAGTATCTACAATACCTTTGGAGTATAACTATCCATCACTACATTAGAGTAGAACGACTTCTCAAACTTCTTTGACTTCCACGACTTCTCAAACTTCGCTGACTTCCACCACCAAAACTTGAATCTCTTACACCACCGAGATTGAAAGTACACTACCATTAGAATATGTCGGATTAGTAATGTCAAACATCATGCTTTCCCTCATTCTTTCCATATCTTCCAAGTGGAATTTCTAAAATCCCTGTACTAGATGGTTAGGCCGGTTCCTATGGGGGTGGCTAACCCACCCATTCATGCCATCTAGCCTGGAAAACTGGCCGCGCTACTATGGTAGAAAAGATAAGCGGTCGAGTCTCCACCGAACTGTTGAAGCTAGACCGCTAGAGGTGTAGTATCAACCGTTCGGTTGATTTCAAACCTCCAACGATTCTTTCTCCACCGCTATAAAAATGGCAAAAAGTCACACAAAAATTACACCAAATTCTATCTTTCTATCTTATTATCTTTCAAAATAGCAAATTTTGAATCCCAACTTGACTTAGCTACCCAACTTGATTTTTCTGGAGTGGTGTTCGAATCCGCCCTTAATAAGATATGTGAAGGTTATAAAGAAAAATGTAAAAATCAAAGAAGTGTACAAGTTTTGGATATTAACCAAATCAAACCTCCAACTAAGAGAAGACCAAGAAAAGTTCAAGGGAAGGAAAATTTGAAGGTAAAAAAGAAGATAAACAAAGGAGACTCCGTTCATGAGCGCATTGATTGGAAGTTTGGTGAAATGAAGAAGATAAACAAGATGAAGAACATCGTCCCAAATTTTTACTTTTAGAGTCTTTATTGTAAGTTATGTCATTATCTAGATAAATGAAAGAGGCACTAATGTGAATCAAAATTCTAAACTTTTAATGAAACATGCACTAGTTTTATATTAATAATATCTTAAAATTAAAATTTGATACAAATGATAGATGCATCATATTTGGGGAGCTAATCTAAACTGGTCATATTCGGGCAACACCCTCAAGATAAGATAACAACCATCAAATTGAAAATATTTTCCCACTATGTTGCGTCATTCGAGCCGACACATTTGCTCCACATCAAATGCGTTTTGGCCATTTTGTCGGTTTAGATAGCCTTAAGTAAGTGCAGCAACAAACAACTTCAGCTCCCTGTTGATTACTCGGAAGCGTTGACAACATCCATTTGCATTTTGATTATTGAGGTTCATTGTATCTTCTTGAAATCTATGAAATATACGACTCCATACAATCTCTTGATGTTGATGTTGTCCAGCATTGGCCATATCTTGCATAACAAAAATATAATGCCTGCAAATGGATTCATCTTCAGCTGTGTTAAATTTGCGAGCTCGAACTTGAACTGACATGTTGGATTTGTTGAGTGAAAGAATGGAGATTGAAGAAATTGTGTGAGTTGAAATAAAATTTGATATCGTATTTATATGATGAAGAAATTATGATCGTTAGATGAGATGATACTACCGGTCGAGTATTGACCGCTGGCGGTGGAGACTCGACCGCTCGGTAGAAACTTGACCTGGCCTGGCTAAGTGACATATTTCCACTTAGCCAGGCCAGTTTGCCACTTAGCCAGCTCCATAGTGGGTGCATAAATGGCAAACTCTTTGGTTTGCCACACCCATAGGAAGGGGCCTTATAACTGTTCAACTACCTATGATATTTCTCATGTGTAGCTTTTATCCCCTAATATGGATAAGTCTGTTTGAGACCCTCATTACTAAATGGAACAGTAATTATATTTTTTTGTGAAAGATATAGTTTGTACTTCCCAATCAAATGGTGTCATAGTCGACGATGAACCCAATTGACGACCGGGATACGAAATATGTCGGTCGTCTGTGGTGAAGATTGGGAAGGAATATATTCATCATCAAGTGGCATCCTAACTAAAGTTGGGGAATCCACATGACACTAATTTTGCAGTTTCATATCGATATTTGGGTTGTATATCGTGTTAAACCAAGAAAGGCAATCAACGTCATCACGAGGCTCCTGGAACAAATCTTCATCTTGTTCCAAATATAGACCATTACTTTTCAAAACTAACCAATCATCGTAAGAAATCTCTCCACTTGGATAGGGGTTAATGGCTTTCACCTTTTGAAAAGACGAGGGTACCCAAATATACCTCAATCTAAAACTTTTCCACCTATAAGTCCTTTCTCCGAAAGTGATTGTCTATGGACTGAGTTGAGACAATACAACGAATCGTTTCACACTTCGTGTGATCGTCTATGGATACGAGATCGAGACAATACGACAACAAGATAACTTGCGTGATTGACTATGGATACAAGATCGAGACAATACTACAACGAAGTATGATTACTTAACAATATGTTCGGACTTCCAAACACTATAGGAGTGCTATCAAGTAATTAGGAATTAACGTTTGTGTATTTTACTTCTAATTATAATAAATCAATTATAATTGCGGAAATAGAAAAGTAAAAGACACAGCAAGATTTTGTTAACGAGAAAACCGAAAATGCAGAAAAACCCCGGAACCTAGTACAGAATTGAATACTCTCAGAATTAAGCCGTTATACAAAATCTAAACCAACTTCGTATAGTTGAGACCAAGCAACTAAACCTATAGTTCACCTAGTTCCCTCGGTATCTCTGCGCCTCCAACTTGCAATAAGTCACGTACTTGGAACAATTCCTTTGGTTCGTATTCCAAACAGTAAAGGAACAAAAAATCTGTTCGGTAACAACTCTTTTCAAACAACGTGATATGAGTTTGACAAAAGGCTCTTCCGTTTAACCAATAAACTCCTTTGTCGGGTTCTTAGATCAATCTATTTAACAACTATCAAAGTAATTGTTTAGACTATGCAATCAATACTATGAATCACAAAGAAATGTATTTATGCCGATCTACGCAACTAATCAATCCAATCTATCAAAAGATAAACCGATTATAGTTGGATCCCCAGCCGATCAAGTTTTGTGCACACCAAAGATTATGAACTCAAATAAGAAATCTTCTTTGTCTTCAAATCTTCTTAGATCTTCAATAAACACCTGCACATAAACAACTTGAATCTCTTGTGATCAATCACACACAGAACGGAGTCTGTTAACGACGGATTATCACAAGACGTCTTTAGATCTACAAACAGTCTAAAGATCCCCGTCGATACTTCGATATAGTTTGAGTGAATCTTATATCAGAAGAGAAGATTCTCAAGCATAAACAAACTAGGTGTAATCAAATTTCAATAACCGTTAGTCAATCAAATCAATCGAAAACTAATAATAAACTGCAATTATCTAGTTTCCCACCAACGGTACTCGTAGAGCTTCTCAATCTCAAAGAAGTCTTTAAAACGAACGGTCGTAAGAGATTTCGCCTAATTAAGGTACTTTCCTCTCTGAATAGACGGCTTCACCAGTAACAACACAATTATGTAGTTTTGCTGGCTCTTAGGATTAGTTTGATCGAAATGCAAATTTCGATATTTATAGACCAGGGAAGTTTGGACACCAAGGAATTTCTAAAACCGAATATTCTAAAAGATATGCAGTAAAGCCAAAATCAGTTTTCATAATTCCTAGAAATGCTTTGTCCAAAAATAACCGAAATCCTACTAGAAAATCTCCAATTAGTAAATGCACATTACCAATTTTTATTTTCCAGAGATATGCATTTTAATTGCTGGAAATTAAAAGCATATAAAATTAAAAACCTTAATTAAAATATTCTCAATTTATTTCGATTCGGGATTCCTTTAGTTATTAAGGAATATCTTTGAACAATAATAGATAAGAGTTACTGCATATGTTCAAAGTATGTCGACATCTTTACTTTGTAAATCCTTTTTCATATTTACAATCTTGGAACCGATTTGCCACACTTCCAAACGAGTTTAGAATTGGTTCATCTTATTTCCAAGAACTATGTGATTGATCAAAAACATTCAATCACCATTCATGGGTTTAACGGTTCTACAAAACACAAAGTTCGGTTCTACCTCCAAGTGGCTACTAGGATCGGTCACACTAGTTTCCATAAAATGGCCAACTAAGTACCAGGATTGGTCACCACTATTTACGGTACTTACTTGTGATCGGTTGCACAAGTTATAGGATCGGTTACACCAATTACTAAACCTTGTTAACCTACTACAAGGATCGATTACACATCTTGTGATTAGTCCCACCAAGTTCTAGGATCGGTTACCCAATGACTAGGAATGGTCACACCAATTACAAATATCGATCATACCATCTCATGTGGTTACTTAAGATTGGTTTACTAATAAAAGTCATACCGATACATAAGTCAGGCATTGTGAGTAGTTTTACCAAGATACATAAACAAGTTATGAGCGGTTATAATAAACACACATATTGGTTATCCAAAGATTTGCAATGAATAACAATACCAATAATCCTAGCGATTTCCCTTTCGATTCACAAAACAAGTTTATGAATTGTACTTTCGTTAAACGAATGTAAAACATTATTTCCTAGGACGAAATCTTCACCCATACCCATACATAATCACAATAGCATTCATACTATTATGTCGATGTCTGATATACGAAGTTCAAAAGATAGGCGTTATACTTGGTATTATAATTCCTTAATACTACGTCTAACTAGAGTATAATCATTCACAGCTTCGCAGTTATGTTTTCAATATAGCACGACTTGAAAGATACGTTAGGAATAAAACAGTTCAAGTCAAAATATTACTAACCTCAAGAGGAAGGATGATGTCGTCGATGTAGCTCTTTACTTCTTCACATTCTTCAAGTCTTCGAGTAATACTTGTACGTCTCATATCCTAATAACTTTCTAGCTAACCTATACGAACTTGACTTTAGTAAATTATCAAGCGAATCTTTAAATGAGTTTTGGTTCACTAAAATATGACAACCAAACTTGACATACCAACCCTTGGTAGGTTCAACTGATCAATGCTCTAACACCTTTCTTCCTTTCAAATAAAGAAGGTTAGGAATAATACCAAACATCCTTTCCAGAAATAGGATTGTATAACACAATCCACATCTTCGTACTCAGGAAATGATTGATACAGTGTAGCAACAATGTTGTGACTTGTTCTACACTACCGTTGAATTCTCTGAACATAGGCGACATGTTGAAATCTTCAATCTGACCCCCTCCAATCGTCATCATTGTACTTCCGTATCATTGGAAAAAAATTGGTGCTATTAAGAAGATAAGGTTCACAAACAAAGAAACAAATATACCACCAACACTGAAAATAATAACAATGTTGGGATAACATATTTACCATTTCAAAATTTGTAATGATAATATATAAACGACCGAAATATATATTTTGGTTTTTACCTCAAACACTTCCCAAAAACCATCCAAGCATTCTTTAGAACATGAGCATACACCGAAGATTATGTAAAGTTCTGATAAAATTGCAAACCCCCAGTCATATGTTAGTGCTCGCTCTAAATATTCTAACGATAGAGAAAACAAGTAATGTCCCTGAGGTAGCATTTAGAAGTAGACATCGGCTTATTATCCACGTAAAAGTATACGTTCGAGCTCCCCATAATGTTCAAGGAACAAATAGGGCGTGTTTGCTATCTGGTTTTCATTCGTTGTTCTTAGCATAACCCTGTAAAAAACTTTTCAACCCAAACAGCCTTAGTCCTTGGGCTTTTGGTTTTTAATAATCTGGATTTTTTTTTCTAGATCATTGAAAACCAAAGGTGCACTTTAAAATTGTCAAATGGAGATAAATTTTCCCGACATATAATTTCCGTCTACGTGTACAAATCTAACGGTGTAACTCCTATAAACAACATATTCATAAGTAAACTTAGAATGTAAATAAAACTAAAAAGTAAATCAAAAAATTAAATTACCAGAAGAAACAAACTTACCACTTTCGAAATCCCTGAAAAAGAACGTGTTTGTAATCTCACAGCATCGTTCTAATATAACTTAAACTATTTGATTTCTATGAGTTCTATGTTTTATAAAATATAAACGTCGCCAAGGATATCTTCGGACCCTTTCTCTAACAATAGGGGGAGGTACCCAAACACCATGTTGAACTCATACAGCCTACCTCTTAGAGCGACAGAATTAACTCGCAATGCACATGGAATATGCAATCACTAGCTGGTTGTCTAAAATTTTGAAACTCAAATTCTCTATTCTGCTCAGAGTCCAATCCACTCGCCGGGGGTATTGGTTGATCCTCTGACTCTTCTGTTTTCTTTTTCTTTTTTTCTTTTGCATTTTGAAGAAAAAATTAATACACCAACAATTTGGAAATAAATAACCAGGGATCAAAAACATTTTTGTTCTAAATTTTTTTGATAAAAATAAAGATAGAAGGTTCGAAGAGGAATGATATGAAGTGTGCTTATTTATAGGCGGGATAGATTCAAGCATTGACAGCGATATTAATACAGTAGAAACTCTATGAATTAATGTTCTCAGGACCATCAAAATTTATTAAATAAGGGAGATATTAATTAACAGATAAATTAATACTTATTAATTTATAGATAAATTTCATATCAAATAATTAATTTCTATATAAACAAAATACCATATCATATATTTTAAATTTCCTATAGATATACAATATCATACTACTAACAAATAAAAAATATTTTATATAAATAAAATCTAAAATCATACTACTAACACAGACAAATCATACACTCAAATATGACTTCTCATTTTAAAGGTGTCAAAAATCAACAATGGCCGATGAAATTCGTAGAGCATTATTCAAGCACAACAAGGATAATCCAACAACACCAAAAATTATAATAATAAGAAAAATTAGAAATGAAATTCAATTGATATTGATTTTAACAAAAAAACGGAAGACAATTAAATCATTTTTCAAAAAGTCTTTGTAAATCATTAACGTATCTAACATATATATAATGCATTATTAATTTATATTTCATATGTGGTCTACATAGGTAATCAAAAAAGTATTATCTTATAATTTTAGCGAATTATTAATTTGGCACGTTGTTTCCGACTTGGGACCGGCCAAAATATTATTTAAGAGAGTTTATTAAATAATCGAGTATTAATTAAAAAGGTTTGAACTATATGTCTTAACGATATAAAGTATAAACTACATCACCAGCAATGAAAACACTGTCACTGGTGATTTACATCAGATCGTTGGATAATAACTCTATTACTTAATTCATTTTTGGTAGTGGCGCACCTAATTTGTCATGCCACAGGACATAGTAAGTGGAAAAATTAGCCATTGTAGATAAAACCGGCCTTATAAATGAAACAACTTTTTTTGTTCCTTTCTGAAATTGAAGGCACACATGATACAACAATCGATGTCCCATTAGTTTCTTCTTAAACACAGAAATAGTAAGTGATCACGGTGGGTCCATCAGTGAACGGTAGCAGATTCAGGACTCGTGGCCCATATGATTAAAGAACAGACACACTGCAATGACGTGGTCGTCCTACGTGTAACTTTCTTTGTCTCTCTATTGGTCGAACGTCGTAGCACGGTTTATAACCCGTCGATCAAATTCTATCTGACAGTGAAACACAACTTAAATGACCTAAAACCCCCTTTCACTAATCATATATAAGATAAACATGAACAAGGATATCTTTGCCATAAAAGAAGATATGACAGTATACAGACAGAGCTAATTTTTCTCCTCAGATCTTTATTTTAGTATCGTCCTTCATTTCTCTGCAGCTAAAAAAAACCAGAGAGAGATTTCAGGGTTCGAGCTTTATCTGAAAACACAGGGGGAAAAGTAAATTAGGGTTAGGGTTATCGTGGTTGAATTGAAAATTTGAGAAATATGGCGCAAGCAGTTGAAGAATGGTACAAGCAGATGCCCATTATCACTAGATCGTATCTAACAGCAGCCATTATCACCACAATTGGATGTTCTCTCGAGGTTCGGTTTCTTCTTTTCTTATGAATAACAAGATTGTTTGTGTTTGATTCTCTTGTAAGCGCTCGAATCGGTGTTTCACGAATTCTAGGGTTTGGTTTTTTTCGGTTTTTCCATGAATCGTGTTTTTGTGTATATTATTTGGCTATCTTAATGAGTTTGTATCTGAAATTATTGTTGTTTTCAGCTGAATTGTTTGCTGTTGTAAATTTTGATTGGTTTTGTAAACTTATAGGTTTTCTAGCTGGTGAGCTAACCTCGTAGTTTTCAGATAGACATGGTGTGATTTGTTTTTCTTCGTTATTCTTTGGTGCAATTTATGTCTAGTCTGCGTATGAATACCTTTCGCATCAGTGTTGGTTAATAAATTTACCTTCAATCTTATACTTGCAGATAATATCTCCTTATCATTTGTATTTGAATCCAAGGCTAGTGGTTCGGCAGTATGAATTCTGGCGTCTCATCACTAACTTTTTGTACTTCCGAAAGATGGGTAAGTTTTGCACATATTCTGATTTGATGGATGAGATCATGTGGGTGATTTCAGGTTCTTTAGCTCACAGTTTTTTTACTGCCAGTTTGCTATAATAGATTTCTGAAAGTCCCGATGGGACTCCTACAAACATTACCATGAAAATCTCAAGCATTTGAATGAAATATTCTGTGTTAGGAGTTGGTGTTGCAATAGGGTTTTGGAGCAGTTATATTAGGAAGGAGGTCAGCAACCGATTTGCAGTAGCTGAATGTACCACTTTATTGAGTGTTCTGTCTTACTGTACATATGTTTGAGAGTCTAACTTTGTTAGTAACAACTTGCACCTATTGGAGAATTGGAGGAAAAACTCTGTTTAGGTCGCCCGGATAATGTACTACCAAAAGTTTTGAGGAATGTAGATCAGATGGCGATAAAAATTAGATGTTAATAGAATCTGAAGTCATTTCCCCTTTTTAGCTAGAAGATGTTAAAAATGCATGGATTTAGGCACTGGTTAGTTGGTTGACGCGGATCTTGACCGAACCACCTAAAACTGATACTGTTTTGTAGTCTTTTGACATCTAAATAATAAGTTAAGCATCAGGAAATTACACTTATGCAAGCAAATGTTTGTGGTTGTCTATTGAAAGATGTAATGCCAGTTTTACTGCACAACTCTATATATTGCAGACTTCCAGTAGCATATAAAAGCATGATGTCAATCGGTCATCTTCATTTCTAAACAGAAACGCATGGCAGTGTCCATCTTATCTCTATTTTCAGTGGAACAGCTCCGTGACTGCGTCCTCTTTTCCTTTAGGTTATGTTGCCTGGTTGTCTACATCTGAATATTTTGCTAGTGTTGCCATTAGACTTCGACTTTCTTTTGTATTCAACTTCCTGAGCCATGGGTACTTGACTTTAGGGAAAAACGATTATCACCAACTACAGTTTTTTGTTTTTTCATACCCTTGCAGCGGGGGGTTTATTGGCTCTCACTTACCTCTTCGCCCAGTCCCTTAACGATTCCTTACAAATAATGTTCTAATATCTGCTGTAATAGTTCTGGTGTGTACTCTTTTCCCTGTTTCATCAACATTGAAGTTTTTGGGGGTTTATCTTAAGCACTAAGAAGGTTTGTGTCTAATTTAAATATGTATTTATTCTCGGTGGTGCATTATATCTCTTCATGCATATTACTTTGTGTTTTGACATTCAAGAAAATCTTCCGTGAAATTTTTACCCAAATTTGTCATCTGCTGCTTTTTGCAGACTTGGACTTCTTATTTCACATGTTCTTCCTTGCACGTTACTGCAAGCTCCTTGAAGAGAATTCTTTCAGAGGAAGAACCGCTGACTTTTTCTACATGCTCTTATTTGGTGCTACTGTTTTAACCGGGATCGTACTTGTTGGAGGAATGATTCCTTATGTTTCAGAATCTTTTGCTAAAATATTCTTCCTTAGCAATTCGTTAACCTTTATGATGGTCAGTGTTCAATTTAATTTTCTGGACTATTTTTCATTTATGCGTGGACTGTTTTTCTGGACTGTTAACCTTTATAGATACCCTAATTTCTGCTGCATTATGTGTTACAGGTTTATGTGTGGAGCAAGCAGAACCCCTTTATCCATATGAGCTTCTTGGGTTTATTTACTTTCACTGCAGCTTATTTACCATGGGTGAGTAAGCTCTAAGGGAGCCATTTCTTATTGGGCATCTATTGATCCTTAACAATTTTCTTTCATGTTCTTATATCTTTGAAATCTCTTAGTAAACTTGATTATTACCCTAGAAGTGAGTTTCTGATATTCTATTATTCAGCACAATGTTAAGAGATCATATGCCTCACACAGAAAGAAACAGATGAAAATGTGGACTAAAAGTCACAGAGGAGTGCTTTCATTTTTTAATCCGAGGTGAAGGTTTGTTGTGCCTTCAAAGGCTCAACTCATGCGAGACTTGTCCTATAGTGAAACCAAAGATTTTAATTTAAGTACTTCACTTAAGTCGACCTACCACCTGCCATTTTGATGTAATAGACATATACACATTTAACACGAATGCACTGATTTGTGATAGCTCGGGAGCCTAGTTCATGTTCTCTTGTGTGGTTATACATTAATCAACTCAGGTATGCAGTGTGTGTCTCATTTGCTTAGCTCACATTTTGATTTTGTTTGGTTTACCTCAGGTTCTTCTTGGATTTTCTGTACTTGTTGGTACAAGTGCTTGGGTGGATCTGCTGGTATGTTTTCGCAGTTACAAAATGCATGCACTAAAAGATAAAATTGAATATGTATTGTGAATTTCAACTCTTATGTAAATATTTCTGATGAAAAAAACGATCGGATTGGAATATACATTATGTTCGACCGATGTCTACCGTGTTGTGGAATAGGCTGATGATAAAATAATCACTAGTACGATTAATATCGTTCTACGCTTGTTCTGTTGCATAACAAAGTTTATTGTATTTCAGGGAATGATAGCAGGTCATGCATACTACTTCCTGGAAGATGTGTATCCTCGGATGACTGGTCGTCGCCCTCTTAAGACTCCTTCATTTATCAAATCACTATTTGCAGATGAGAATGTCGTGGTTGCCAGGCCTGCAAATGTGAGATTTGCTCCCCCGCCTGTAGACGAAGTTCATCAAGATTAAGCCAAAACCAAGCAAAGTAGAATACTAAATTTTTTGTGAGTTCATTGTAATTTATATGGCAGTGACTAAATTCAACCCATGGTTGGACTAAGATACAACCCACAACTAAATACATAAATATTTGTTAACCAGTTTAGTGTGGGTTAGAAAAACCCAGTTCATCACCGTGTATATCTACTAGAAGATCATGTTTTCTTGACTGTAATGTTTTCTCCATTGTGTTTCTTGTTCATTTTTTTTTTCCGGAGATCCCAAAACAATTATGTATAGCGGTAAGATTAAATTTGTAAGACCTAAATAGTTAGGTTAGAAATTAGGGATACCAAGTAAACAATTAGTTTGATCAAGGGACGTTATGGATACCAAGTAAACAATTAGTTTGATCAAGGGACGTTATGGATTTTTTCTTTCAAAATTAGGGTTTGAGTTTATATTTGATTTTCCTTTTAAAATTATAATTTTTTTTATATATGAAGTTGATGAAAAAACTGCTATAGATTTTTTTTTTATTTTTTTTATAAACATTATCGTAATCGTACGATTTGATTAAAAAAAGATGAAACTAAACATCAAATTTTAGGTTGGCAAGATTATAGAAGCATACAGAGGAGGTTTAAATCCGAGCAGGTTGGCAAGATTTAAAAATCAGAGCAGAGAGAAGATGATATCGGGAGGTTTTGTTTACAGAAGTCATACGACATAGTCTCATAAAGATAGAATGGTAAGATAGTGAGTAAAATAGAGTGATTTCAGTCTTCACATACCTTGATGATGAAGTTCTCCAAATGTCTCCGTCGATCTTCAGTTTTCAAGGGTGATGTCTGATACTCAACTACCAAACTTAATTTCGTGGACTAAAAATTAAGATATGGTTTTGTTCAACTAAAATTGACAACAAGCTTAAGATAGCAAAGCTTTGTGGGTTCAACTAGGGATGCACATTGGGTCGGGTAGGTCGGGTTTGGACTCACCCGCCACCCTACCTGCTGATGGCGGGTATTTGAAGATATCACCCGTAGTCGACTCAACATTAAAACGGGTAGGTTTTCACCCGACCCACATTTCAGCGGGTTAGGTCAGGCGGGTGGCGGGTTTACCCGTCATCCAACATAATTAACAGATAAAGAACTGAGAAGTAAGTTACTCCATGTAAGTGACTATAATGATTCAATTACACACCCAAAGAGAAATCATGTAACCATCACACATAGAGACACATAGAGAGTAATTAGTGTTGTTGTTGACAGAACCAAGAACAGATTAAATCAAGTTAACCAACACCACCCTCACAAAGAAAGCAATACACAAAAGAAAAGCGAAAATATGTTCATACAAATTTACTGCATTTTACAAAAACAAGAAACAAAATAAGAAAAGATAAACAAAGAAGAAAGATAAAAGAGTAGTAAAAGTGGTATGTAAATTACTTTTTGTGCTTGATAGATTGCAACTTAGGATGCGTAGCTAGGGTTTTTGTTACAAATCCCCTTTCTTTTCTTTTTGTTGTGATTCATGTGAACAACAAGGAGATTATGAAGTCAAAAACGAAACCCTTGCATAATAAACAAAATCGTATTCATGGATTAATCTTGAGAAGAAAATAAACAAAAACAAAATCAAATTCATGGTATCAATTCCAGACCTAATTAAAATAATAAAAAAAATCGAATCCGACCTTACCTAATTAGCATGTTGTTGCTGGTGATGGTGGTGATTAGACGGTGATTTGAAGAGTGATGAAGACTGAATCTGATTTCTGAATGAAGAAGAGAAACTGCGCCTCTGAGAGCGAACAGAGAGGAGTGAGAATTGACAAAGGTTTAGCCGTCTAGGTATTTAGGTTAGATACTTTCTTCACATTTCTACGGGTGTGATTCAATCTAGGAAATAATCTAAGGGTCGCTAAATATTTATGCGGGTGAGCGGGTTAGTCAAGTTGGTTAATGCCAAAGTCATAGTCGACTCGCTCAAGGGCGGGTATTAGGAGCTGCAAGTCATAGTTGACCTGTGCCATCAGCGGGTAGGGTCGGGTGCGGGTGAAAACAGGCGGGTATGGGTCGGTTCGGCGGGTAGGGTCGGGTATGCGCTGCCCTAGGTTCAACCGAGCAGTGCTCTAACATGTTTAACTTTTGACCTATTTATGGATGCTAACTCAACTATATGAGTATTACTAGGGTTTAACCTGTGCCATAATGGCACGGGTGTTATATAAATCACGTATAATCATTTTAGATTATTTATTGAAAATAACTTCTAGTCATTATTCTGGAATTTAAACAGAAGCCCGGAGAACATGGGCTTTTGTATATGTAAGATCATTTTGTAAATATCATTCTATTGTCAAATTATTATGTGTAATTTGAATAATCTGATAAGTTTCTCTCTAAGTTTATCTATCAAGATGAGGTCAAAATTATATTTCCATTAAGTCTATACAAATAGAAACGAAAAATTGGTTCTTGAGAAAAACTCACATTTCTAGAATAAAAAGTTTTGAATAGATTGAAACCCCGACGACCTATGATAGCCAAATTTTCATAATCTGGATAATCACAAAATACACTAAATTTCAACCATCAGCTTATTGTAATCAATAAGGTTATCTTTGAAAATGTATACTTCAGCTAAATATACAACAAATCATTTTTAATAAACTGATAGAAACCCCAAAAATTCATACATGAAACAATGTAAAAAAGAAAGAAATTTCCTCCGAGTAGTTTAACTGGTCATAAATGTACGTTTTGGTGGACCAAGATCGGGAGAAAATTGAAAGAAGATCGAATGGAACTAAACTCTAGGATTTGAGTTTTTTCCTCTCCACAATCTATCTCCCTTCCCAACTTTATTTCTGATTTTCGTTTGCTCCGAAGTAAGGAATTAGAGTTTTCAAACCCACTCATCCTACCGAATGTGAGCAAGAGAATCAATTGTTCAGTTTTATGGGAAGGTAGGTTTGTTATTTTCAGTTGATCAAATTTTTCCATTTTGATTTAGACTTTTGAGATGAGAATAAGAGAATATGTAATGAATTTTTCTCAATTAAAGCGTGTAATCATGGGATCAACTGAAACCGTGAATTTACCAATTGGGAGGAAAAATCAACACTGGTATTTATCTTTGCTAACTTAGCAAAACTTCATTTTATAATACAGTACAAAGAAATATGCAAAAAAAAAGTATACATAGCTAGGGTACAATCCTTACGATAACGACACATCTCGATAATAATTAATATTTGTGTGTTGATTTTGACTTGTGCCCTTTTATTTGTAGTAATTATATAATGTGACATTTTGTGGTTTATTTTATTTTTTTTGATCTTTCATGTATTTTAACAGAGTTTATGTTACTAATAAGACCATCAACCACAACTTTTAATTTATAATGTTACCCATTTTGTATTGACACAAAATTAACATAGCCAATTGCTACTCAACAATCGTCACCACCACTACAAACCATCTAATACCATTTGTCTCTCCAACACAACCGCCGCCTACCTGCCATTCGCAGTTTGTCGTATTTATAATTTTGGATCACATATATCATGAGTACAGGTTTGGTTATACAAACTTAGGTCGTTATTAATTTATTCAATTATAATTTTTATTGTTATATACTTTGTTGTATTGCGATCAATTTTATTTGAACTGTTAGAACCATGATTTATACAACCGGATACTAAAGGTAGCAGGGGTACCGTTCAGGTGATTCAGCGGTTATGGTCATTTTTTCTAAATGGTATGGTCTCATCTTCAAAATATGATATCTTTTTTCTATCAATCGTGATGACCAACTACATCTTTCACGATATAACGTTTCATGTATTGATATAATTTTTATTAAATTGTTTATTAATGTGAAAAATACATATTTGTTAGATTAATTAAGATGACATTTAATGATGAAAATTAAATAAATTATTCATTATGAGATATTAATGAGACACTAATTAATAAAACACTCATGATTAATTTTAATTAGAGGAAACCACAACCCTGGATTTATCTGATTAATTAAAGAAATATTTATTATGAAATATCAATTGAATATTTATTTTAAAAGTTAATCAAACTAATCATTTTACAACCATAGATTTAGTTTTCCCAAGAATAAATCCAGAGCGTCCTTTGTTTTTTCCACCACCACCGCTTCTACCAGACAATACTTCTTCCACTACTAAACACTAATTTCTATTGATATAATTTTTATTAAAACTATTTATTATTGGAAAAATACATATTTATTAGATTAATTAAGAGGAAATTTAATGATGAAAATCTAATAAATTATTCATTATGAGAGATTAATGAGACACTAATTAATAAAACACTCTTAATGATTTATTTTAATTAGAGCAAATCATAACCATGGATTTAGCTTTCCCAAGAAGAACCCTGAGCGTCCTTTATCTAGGCTAAGTTGTCCATGCTTTGTTTTATATTCTTGATGGAAAGACAAGCGCCAAAAAAATGTGTAGTCTATTTAATAGACAAGTTTTAAGCATAATTCTGAAACTGCCGACCAAGAAAAAATAAAAAATAAAAATGTGCTTAAACGTGTAATTTAGTGTTTTTAAGGACTCTTCAAGAGACCTATAAAATTATTTCACCAATTTATCCGGATTTTGGTATATTGGAAAAACACATAAAAGATTGTTAAACATGATATAATCGATTTAGGTGACTGCCTAAATATAATTTGAATCCTCGATAGATTAAATATTCGAATATGTTCCCTGGACATATTTCTTGTATGGATGTAATATGAACCCTTCAGGGACTACATAGCCAAATGCATCATACATAGAGAACAAAATATTATAAATCAATTCTAGGTCTGAGCATAAAACCCTCAATTCGTATTTGAACGATCGTATTTCTCTAATTGGGCATTATGACTAAAACCAACGTGAAATTTTCTTGTTTAGCAATGTTAAGTTGTTAAGTTCTGGATCTGAAATTGCGTCAGTCGAGAAAATCATCCAATCTAATTTGGATTGTATGCCAACCAATCACGTATGTGAATATTTCTCTACAAAGGGGTTTAATCACCACCAACATTTATTACTTCAATAGCCATTGTAAATGATATTCGACGATCATTATCTTATTACAATCCCATACAATTGCCTAGTGTAAGCATATTTTGAAAAAATTCAATGAATTATTTGTACTAGTTTTAATCACCTCCACTTTAAATAAGGAGATAATAATTTAGAGAATGTGAATCGTGTTTTAATAAACTCTTCTAAAACACTACAAGCTTGCTAGATGTGACTGAATTTTCCTCTTCAAGAGGTAAAAGCTTATATAAAAGCAAAATAAAACATTTCATGCCAGTCATATAATGACAACCTTTATTAATTTGATCATGATGGGAGAAATTGATATAACTTTTAAGTTAACTTACACCAACTTCTAGTATTGTATAATCTCCCCTTGATCACGGCGGAAAATTATTCATCTCATATACAAGTACTTCAAGTTTCGTAAAATTATTATCCGATTAATTTGAGATTATTACTTATGGTAATTTATGGATTTTAACAACACCAGGTTACACTACAGATGCTGACGTCAAGAGCCATGCAAAAAATTATTTCGTTTAACATAAAAATTATTTTTAGTTTTCAAGACATACGTATTTACAATCAATCAGGATTATTTCTGCAAACAAAAATTTTATTGGTTACATCCAACAAAACTATAACAATCAAATCTCCAATGAAATGAAATTATGGACATTTTTTTGTCAAAATAAATTTAAGTCAAGATTAATTAATCAATTTACTTCAAGGACTAATGAATTAGGCCAACAAGACGGGATACACCCACCGACCTTTAGTATTCCTGGGATATTCCGACTACAAGCAGAATGAAACCAAATTTTGGAGATTATTACCATACTTATTTTTTTTAATCAAAATTGCTCAATATCCCTCAAGAATTCCTTGTTTCATTGGTAGTTGAAACTGTTAGAAAGTATTTCATCCTTTAAGATCATAAGAGAAAGCATTTCTTTTCAAGTGTATAAAGAAATCATTATCGCCATTTATTTATTTATTTTTGGAGGAAATCCACTTTGTTGTTGTTTGATAGATGGTTTCTTGTAAGGAATGAAAATTGATGGTTCATTATGAATGATTTCTTGTAAGAACTATGACCAACTATTATTGAAGAAAACCATATCTAATGGTAAAGGCTTTTTTTTTTAAAAAACGATCAGTGTGATTCTTTCAGATTCAGCTAAAGAATCACACTATATTAGAAGGAAAAAAAAAATACAAAATGCGCCAATCTAGTTTCTCTCAGTTGTACAATTTACTGAAATCTAATCGACCAAAAATAAGTCGTTTTAATCATCGCATACGGAAAATCCATTTTTTGGTTGACGGATGGTTTCTTGTAAATAAAAACCATATATACATAAATCACATGATATTCGTCAAATGGACAAAAATATCAAACTTAATTATGTGATTAGTTATCTAAAAGGTAATCAAGTCCGTGTTAACATCAAGTTTTAGTGATTATAGTTTATTTTAGTGATATGGAAACCATAAATCATCATCCTTCGACGATTTTTCTTCTTCTTTCTCTATAAAAGGAATAAGAAAAGGAAAGAGAATCAAAATTAGCATTAAATTTGATTGTGCACTGCATATAACATTAAATTAAAAAATGAGGATTTTGTTTTCTAGCCCAATTTACATTTTTCTTATATAAGAAACCCACGATTAAAGTTCTTAATACCACAACCTCATAATTATCTATAATATGACTTAGATTACAAAGTAACCTTTTACCCAATAAGGAAATTAATTCTGTTTAAAAAAAAAAATAACAAAAACGGTTGTCATAAATTATAATCCCTAAAAACTCTTTGACTTCCCTAAATTACTCATTTTACCTTATTTATTTCCATAAAATACTCTTTTCCATCAATTTTTTTTAATCTATTTACTTAATTTCTAAAATAAAAAACAGTTGTCATAAATTCAAATCCCTTAAATAACTCGTTTGATTTTCCTAAAATTACTTTTTTTTTATATTTTATTTATCTCCGCTAAAAAATATTAATATAATTAAGATTCATGCAAAAATTGCTTTTCAAAAATAATAATGCGAGACCGTGAAAATCCCAACTTTTTTTTTTTTTTGTGAAAATTGAAATTTTCAGGGTGACGTCATGGGTGAGAATTATTATTTTTTGGTGAAAAGTGGAATTCTTGGATGAAAATTTCAATTTTCACGGTGACGTCATGGGTGAAAAATTCAGTTTTGACATGTAATATCGGTGAAAATCACATTTTTCTTTGGTAAAACTGCAATTATCAGGTGCAAATATACCCGTGAAAACCTCAATTATCACTAGTTCATATTTACGTGAAATCCTAACAAACCCCAAAGTTAAAAGATAATGCGCAAGAAACCATAAGAATAAATGAGAAAAAAAAAAGCTCAAAGAAAACTTGTGAAAAAATCATTAAACAAACTCACCAAAAAGAACTAAATCAAATATTTATAAATAACTTTGAAGCTACTAAATATCGGAGAAAAGGTAAAAAATCAATATCTAATATTACAAACCACTTACCTTGTTAAAGAAAAATGATCACCGTTTGATTTCAACATCAACAAAACTAATAAGACTCTATGAAGAATTTAATTCTACCCTTAATAAGAAAGTAACTATGGTGGTGATTCCGAGATTCAAGAGGAAAATTGAAAGAGGAAAATAACCGGATGTGCTCAAATTTTGCAATTAACTGACCTAATAAGATTAATTGCCGGCCATAAATAAAAGCATCAACTAATTGACGTCAAAAACGTTTTTTTTCTTTCTATTAATTAGTTAGCAGGATAAATTAGTTAGTAGGATAAACGTTAGCAGTAACGTCCACCAATAATGCCAACAAATGCGCCCACAATCATTTGACTTAAATTAACAAAAAAAAGAAATGATTTTTTTTGTTAATGGATAAAGGGTAGTTTAGTCCTACAGAAAATTTGAAAATTTCAATTCATTCTTAAACTATTAATCTTAGCCGTTCATCTTACATTTTGGGCTAGACATATATACCATCTTATTTACGGGTTTGTGGAAAAGAGAGAGGGTTCAAATTTTGGTTCCTCAGAATTTCCACAGTAAAAAATCAATCATGTCGTATTAAATAAAAAACTATTAGAAATTTATTATATATTGAGTAAAACACATGATTGTACCTTCGTCGTACATCACAATAATGGTATCTTTTGCATGAAGTCTTATATAACACCAAAATAAAAGTTTAATATATGAATAAATAATAGATATTACATTATGTATTCAACAAAAAATTCTAATTATTTAGATGATTCTCAAACGAGTAACTATTCACATCTTATTATTAACCAATCAGATATAATTTTCACATGTGAAAAGTCTTGTAACAAGAGTCCACATATGTGCACCACCTTAAACCTAAGGCGCACATTCCTCCTTTCTTGATTGGCTATTCTTCTAACTCTAGTTAATTTATTTTATTTTTTACAATTTTAAACATCATAAGTAATTACTCTCATCGGAAATCGGATATACTGGGGAAAAACACTGAACAAAAACTCTGTTTTTTTCTCTTTCCTCTTTTTATAGTTTTCTTACTATTTCTCCTTCTTAGGGAAACTCGTATGGAAAAGAAAATCATCCACATCTTGGTGATGGTCCACATTTTATGGACCAAAAAATTCCACTATGGGTGAAATTATCATCCATATGTCTGTGAAGTCCACATGCTACTCCACGTATTTGAGGGGGTCCAAGTGGAGTACTTCATCCGGTCATTGACCTACCGGATATTTCATCCGGATGTTTAGTGTCCGGATTTTTTTTTTAATCTTTTTCTCTCATCCGATTACTTAATGACCGATTGTTATAGTTTTCTTTGTTTGATCCGGCCACTAGATGATCAGACAAGAGTTTTTTTGTTTTTTTTTGAATGATGTAACTATATACCATCCTAGGTTATTGCAACGGTTTTGTTTGAATTGGCAACAATTAAAAGTTTCCTATTTCCATTATTTGAAATTACACTGAAATTATGAATTTCTTGTGATTTTTTAATTTAAATACGGACTACAAGTAATCGGATGGATTAACTTTTGGTTTTTCCCCACAACGAGTTTTGACTCCACTGATTACTAATGGTCCATGATGAGTGCCAAATATTGTATATATTTATCCCTTTTTGTTGGCATTTAACTCATCTTTTATGCATTAATTCTACATTTTATCCCATATTCTGTATTTTCATTGTTTTCAAGAATAAATATTTTTCTTACTTAATTTTGCATTTTTAGGTAATAAATAAAGATTGGATGAGTTGCGGAGCAAAAAGAGCAGAAAAGTGGTGAAAAGCCGGGAGAAATTACGCAAGGAAGCCGCAAAGAATGGAGCGCACGTCCAAAAAGCTGGAAATGGGCTCAAGAAGAAGAAAGTTGCTCTTAAAGAAGAAGTGGGCTCAAGGTTTTCCAAGCCCAAACTCATTTCCCAAACCCATATTCTATACCCAAAAGCCTAAAACCCAAATCCATACCCGCTTGCGTCTTCAGCCGTCAGATCAGTTCTCAGAAGCATCCGACGGTCGCTCCCTTGCTGTGCATCGAAGTTTGATATCTCCGCCTTACACTACAGTACCTACCTCCATCAAGTACCGTTCGTTTCGTTGTATCTCTTCATCCGACGGTCGCTCATCGCCTGCCTCCGCATCGCCGTCAGATCCACCTACCATCTTCCCATCCATCGGTCCAGCTTCGCGAAACATCAAAATCCTCTACACCTGCTCAACACCCTAGTACCCGAACCCTACACCCATTAGCCAAACACACCCTTCTCCCAAATCCATCGAAACCATCTTTCCCCCCCCTCTCTGCAACAGTACCACCATGTCCGTCTCCATCACCACTACCTTCCCCCAAATCACTCCACTATCTTCTCCCCAAATCACTCTATCACCACCACACCTAAACCCATCATCACTATCACGTTTTACCTCTTTTTCATCAACTAATCTCCTCAATTTCTCATCTCTCATCACTGAAACCCTAGGTGAGAAATTGGGGATATAAGTTGATGTTAGAGCAGCAATTGGAGCAGGAGATGAACGAGAAGAAGTAATTGGAGAGTGGGTCGACGAGATGGAGCGAGTATCTCATCAACATTAGGTAAATCAATTTCACCTGATTTTCTGATTTTGGGGAAAATGGGCTGTGAACCCTAATTCTGATAGGGGGGGTATAAATTGGTGTTATGTGGAGTGTGTGAAAGATACTGTGTATCTCTCTGGACTAGCCAGTAGAGAATTAGAACAATTTTAATTTTGCAATTCCAATTTCTGATTTTTGCATAACTGTTGACAGTTGAAAGTTGCATATGTTTTTAGTTATCTCAAATGTTGCTAGTTGTATCTGAATTATCGCATATGATGAATGTTATTGCTTTATCCATGTTTAGCATGAGCTAAATAGCATCAGGCCAAGGCTCAGCTGAAGCCTTGTGCACTGTCAAGTGACTAGAAGCTAGGATAGTTACTTCCATGCTCTGTTTTGCTTGAGAAAATGGGAGATACCAATGCACATAGTGCCTGTGATTGGCTGTGCTGTCAAAAGACAGCCAATGCTAGGGGCAGACTATTGAGCAATTTAGTATTCTTCTATTTCTAGATGTATGCATAGGATCAAACTCAACCTAGAAACATGTCATTTGGTTAGGACACAAGGTGGATCCTAAGCCTTGGCTTACCCACCAATTCCTTCTCAGTCACTTACATTTTCAGTTCTGTGTGCTTTCAATTCAGTTTATTTTCTTGCCTTTTTTTCTTGCACTTTGAAGCCTTTTGTGCACTGAAGTCAGTGCACAATCCTCACCTTGCCCTTGGCTTCCAAGCCTTGGTTCTTTGCTGCTTTACCTTGCTGTTTTCTTAGCTGTTTCTTTGCTGCTTTACCTTGCACCCTTAGTTCATGCTATTTACCTTGCTTTGCTCACTGCCATAGTGCATTGTCACCATTGTTAGCTTAGGTTTCTCTTGTATGCTCCCACTCCCTGTGGACTGACCCCCTGCTTATCTTCTATATCATAACTTGGCCTTGTATACTTGCAAGCTTTTGTGTGTCTTTGCTTGTCACACCAAGTTTTTGGCGCCGCTGCCGGGGAGTGGTACTGCCATCTGCTGTTACCTGAGCTGCTGCTGCAAAGCCTGCTGCTGCTGTTGCCTTCTCTGCTGAGCTGCTGCTGCCTGCTGTTGCTGCTGCTGTTGGTGCTTCCTCTGCCAAGCTGCTGCTGCTGCTGTTGCTGCTGCCAAGCCTGCTGGGCTGCCAACTGAAGCTGTCAACTGGGCTTGTGCACCCTCTGCTGCTGGGCTCTGAACCAACTGAGCTGGGCTTGAACCAACTGAGCTGGGCTTAGTAACCTCAATCTCGCTGGGCTTGCAACTTCTGCTCCTGGGCTTCGCTGCAGATTCTGCTGGGCTCTGCTCCACCTGTTGCTGCTGGGCTTGGACGTGAGCTGCTTAGGACGATCATAAAGCCCAACTGGGCTGTGCAACTAAAAGGGGACTAAAAGCCTATTTTTGGGCTTCCCTCCAAAAAACAAGTAAGCCTAACCCATGAGTTAACCCACTTGGGCCTCATTTAAATTCAAATTCGGGCTTGTAATAATTAATTTAATTATTTATTTGGGATTGTAATTATTTTTATTTTCTTTTTCTTTTTTATTTGGGACTGTAATTATTTTTTTGTTTTCTTTTATTTTTCTTTTATTTTTCTTTTTTCTTTTATGGGTTTGTTTTAATTATTATTATTGTTTTTATTTTCTTTTATGAGTTGTGATAATTTATGCTAGGTTTAGTTCAAAATTTTTTTTCCAAAGCCCAAATTTTTTTAAACCAAAAACAAAACCCCTTCTTTAAACCAAAACCCATTCAAAACCAAATCTTCATAACCCTTGTGGGCCAAACTGTTTCCGATTGCTCTGTCTGACCAACATGTTAGTTAAGGTACCTACTAGGACATGATTGTGACCTACAGAGACCAGACAAACAGACTTGTTAGAATTAACCCAGACGAACCTATCGAAATTCTAAGTTCTGAGGGAGACAGTCCAGATCAACCAGAAACAATGGGAGAACCCCGTACCCTCAAGGATTATATGTACCCAACTAGAGCCAGTCAACCTTCTTGTATTTTGCTGCCCGAGGCTAATGGCCATTATGAGCTGAAATCAAGCACAATACAGATGCTTCCTATTTTTAGAGGTGTTGAGAATGAAAACCCGTACCACCACGTGAGAGAATTCGAGGAAATTTGTGGAACTCTGTGTTTCACTCAAATGACCGACGAAACCCTGAAGTTAAGGCTTTTTCCTTTCTCCCTGAAAGATAAGGCAAAGGCCTGGCTCTATGCTTTACAGCCTCAATCCATCATGACATGGGATGACCTCATAAAGGAGTTTTTCAAAAAGTTTTTCCCGAACCACAAGACTGCGACAATTCGTCAAAGTCTGAATAGCTTTGTGCAATTAGAAGGTGAGACCTTAGCTAGATACCTGGAGAGATTCAATGAATTATTGCTCCAATGTCCCCATCATGGTTTTGAAAAATGGAGACTTGTGCAAATTTTGTATGAAGGTCTAGATGTGTCCACCCGAACAACGGTTGAGTCGATGTGTAATGGTCTATTCGTAGATAAAACTGCTGACGCGTCTTGGGACTTCTTGATTGAAGTAGCTGAAAAGACGCAACAGTGGGAATCCATCCGTGAAACCAGAAAGACTATGTCCGAACCAAAGGCTTTTAGGATTGAAGCGGATTTTGAGGGAAGAGCAAACATGGCATCAATAGTTAGGAGATTAGAAGAGTTAGAACTACATAAAAATTCAAAACCTTCCACCACTACTCTCCGAGAACATGTCGCTTCGTCTGTTTGTGCTGCTTGTAACGACCCCAACCATCAATTCCAAAATTGTCCAGATTTGCTTGCAGTCCAGGAGTCTAGGCTTGAACAGGCACATGCCATGTTTCAAAAACCAGAGCATAACCCTTATTCACAGACCTACAATCCAGGATGGAGAAACCACCCTAACTTTTCATGGTCAAAAGGACCCACTCAAGGAGGACCATCTCAACCCAATCAGAGCTATCAAAACAATCAGGGATATCAGAACAATCAAGGTTATCAACACCCGAGAAACCCTCAACAACAATCAAACTCTCAACAACAATCATATCCTCAACACAATACCGACAAGAGATTATCCACCCTAGAGGAAATGTTCCAGAGTTTGATGCAAAGTCAGAAAAATCTAGATCAAAAGATGGATCAAATATGTGAGAGAGAAAATGGTAAACTTCCGAGCCAACCCCAACAAAATCCAAAGAGGATATTTCAAACAGGCACAACATCCTGCACTGAAACCTCACCCGATCAAATCCATGCCATTACCACCCTCCGAAGTGGTAAAGTCATCGAGAACAACGTGGGCGAACCTAATGAATCTGATACAAATTCCACGCTGTCTCCACAACCCCAGAAAACCAAAGAACCTGAGCAAGTTGGAAAGCCTGACAATTCTACTGTTGTGAATGTCCCTTTGCCAACTCATTCTCCTGTTGCCCCATTTCCTCAAAGATTGATCTATCAACAGAAAAGTACCCATTACAATGAGATGTTAGATCTGTTCAAGAGAGTCAACATCAACATTCCTTTTCTTGAAGCAATCAAGCAAATCCCTGCTTATGCCAAATTCCTCAAAGACTTGTGTACTCAAAAGCGCAAGCTCAATGTGCAAAAACGTGCTTTCTTAGCTGAGCAGGTGAGTTCCATCATTCTGAACAAAACTCCACCCAAGTTTAGGGATCCAGGATGTCCAACAATTTCTTGCACTATAGGAGAACACACGGTCAATAAAGCGTTATTAGACCTAGGTGCAAGTGTTAACCTACTGCCATATTCTGTTTATGAGCAGTTAGGTCTTGGGGAGTTGAAACCAACATCTATCACTCTACAACTGGTAGACCGATCTGTCAAGATTCCTCGTGGAGTGGTCGAAGATGTTTTGATCAAGGTTGACAAATTCTATTTTCCCGTAGACTTCATTGTCTTAGACACTCAACCTGTACAAAACCCAGACTGTCACATTCCTGTCATCTTAGGACGTCCTTTCTTGGCTACGTCCAACGCGATCATCAACTGTCGGAATGGAGTGTTAAAACTGTCTTTTGGTAACATGACGGTAGAATTGAATGTGTTCGATATTAGTCAACAACCTGTGAATCTTGATGATGATGATGTGCATGAAGTTAATATGATTGAAGGATTAATGCAAGATTCGTTGACTAACATTCTATCCGTCGACCCCTTTCAAGCATGTATGGAGAACTTTAACCCAGATTCCTATGATGATGCATACTGTAGTGACGTCCTATCTCTGCTCGAATCTGTACCTCAAATGGACATCACTGAAAGAAAATATGAAGTGGAACCACCCTTACTCTCTGATTCCAAGCTCATTCCATCCATTGTTGAGCCACCCAAGCTTGAATTGAAAACATTGCCTAGTACGTTGAAGTACGCATTCCTAGGTTCTTCTAATACTTTACCCGTCATTATTTCATCATGTTTAGACACGGAACAGGAAAGTAAGCTTTTAGAAGTACTCAAGGAACACAAAGAGGCCTTAGGATGGACCATCTCAGATCTCAAAGGAATTAGTCCCACCATTTGCATGCACCACATTAACCTTGAAGAGAATGCCAAACCATCGAGGGAAATGCAAAGGAGACTTAATCCTAACATGAGAGATGTAGTCAAAGGAGAGATCCTGAAACTACTTGATGCAGGTATCATATACCCAATTCCCGATAGCAAATGGGTTAGTCCCATTCAAGTTGTGCCTAAGAAGTCAGGCATTACTGTAGTTCAGAACGACAAGAATGAATTAGTCCCTACTCGTACAACCACAGGATGGCGAGTATGCATCGACTACAGGAAGTTGAACACAGTAACAAGGAAGGATCACTTCCCGCTCCCTTTCATTGACCAAATGCTAGAACGTGTGTCTGGACACAATCACTACTGTTTTCTAGATGGCTTTTCCGGTTATAACCAAATTCACATTGCTCCGGAAGATCAGGAAAAAACTACGTTCACGTGTCCATTTGGGACGTTTGCTTATAGACGTATGCCCTTCGGGTTGTGTAATGCACCTGCTACTTTTCAGCGTTGCATGATGAGCATTTTTTCTGACATGATAGATAGTTTTCTCGAGATCTTTATGGATGATTTCTCTGTTTTTGGTTCCTCGTTTGACGAATGTTTGAAGCATCTTGCCCTCGTGATATCCAGATGTAAAGAAAAGAACCTTGTTCTAAATTGGGAAAAATGCCATTTTATGGTGAATTCAGGAATAGTTCTAGGACACATCATCTCAGAGAAAGGAATTGAAGTGGATAAAGCTAAAGTTGACCTCATTCAACATCTACCACAACCTTGCTCTGTGAAGGAGATCAGATCATTTCTAGGTCATGCTGGTTTTTACCGGCGATTCATCAAAGATTTCAGCAAAATCTCCAGACCTCTGTGCAGTCTTATCTCCAAAGATGTTGCCTTCAATTTCGATGCTGCTTGTGTGAAGGCATGGGAGGAATTAAAAACCCTTCTCACCACCGCTCCTATAGTCCGACCACCCGATTGGAAGCTTCCGTTCGAACTTATGTGTGATGCCTCTGATTATGCTGTTGGTGCTGTTTTAGGACAGCGAGTTGATAGACTACCATATGTGATATACTATGCTAGCAAAACCCTTAATGATGCCCAACTCAATTATTCAACTACCGAGAAGGAATTGCTTGCCGTCGTTTTCGCATTAGACAAGTTTAGATCTTATCTGATAGGGTCTAAGATCATCATATACACAGACCATGCGGCTTTGAAGTATCTTCTTTCCAAGAAGGATGCTAAAGCTCGCCTTATTCGATGGATACTCTTATTACAGGAATTCGATCTCGAAATCCGTGATAAGAAAGGTTGTGAGAATGTGGTTGCTGATCATTTGTCTAGATTAACTTTAGAGTCTATTGATGAATCTGAGCTGATTAGAGAATCATTCCCAGATGAACAGCTGATGTCTATCTCAGACCTTCCTTGGTTTGCTGATATTGTTAACTACCTCACTACAGGTAGGATGCCCTCACGTTGGTCGAGACAAGACCGCTCTAAATTCCTGGCTGAAGTCAAACATTTCCTTTGGGATGACCCATATTTGTTCAAGTACTGTCCAGACCAAATCATTAGGAGATGTGTCCCCAACACTGAACAGAAAGATGTGATATCTTTCTGTCATGACCAAGCATGTGGAGGCCATTTCAGTGCCAAGAAAACTGTTGCAAAGATCTTGCAGTGTGGATTCTATTGGCCATCATTGTTCAAGGATTGCCATGATTATTGTGTTGCTTGTGAACGCTGTCAAAAGCTAGGAAGCATTTCGAGGAGAAACATGATGCCATTAAACCCCATTTTGATTGTGGAGATTTTTGATGTTTGGGGGATAGACTTCATGGGTCCATTTCCCATGTCTGACAGCAAGTTGTACATCCTAGTCGCAGTTGATTACGTTTCTAAGTGGGTAGAAGCCATAGCAACCAGAACAAATGACCACAAGGTGGTACTTTCATTTCTAAAGGAAAACATATTTGCACGTTTTGGTACCCCTAGAGCTATCATCAGTGACGGCGGTTCACATTTTCGTAACAAGTACTTTGAGTCTATAATACGCAAGTATGGCATAACTCACAAGGTTGCTACTCCGTACCACCCTCAGACTAGTGGACAAGTGGAAGTGTCTAATAGGGAAATTAAGCACATTCTGGAGAAGACGGTCAACCCGTCCAGGAAAGATTGGTCATTGAGATTGAATGATGCTTTGTGGGCCTATAGAACAGCTTATAAGACACCAATTGGCATGTCCCCCTATCGTCTAGTGTATGGAAAGCCGTGCCATCTACCTGTGGAATTAGAACATCGTGCCTACTGGGCAATCAAAGAGCTAAACTTTTCTCTGGACGAAGCTGGAATTCAAAGGAAACTTCAACTCAACGAGTTGGAAGAGTTGAGAAATGAGGCTTATGACAGTGCCAAGCTGTACAAGCAGAAGATGAAGATGTTTCATGACAAGCGTATTCTGCGCAAATCCTTCACTCCTGGTCAGAGAGTCTTGCTGTATGACTCCCGATTACATCTTTTTCCAGGAAAACTGCGTTCCAGATGGAAGGGTCCGTACCTAGTACGCACAGTTTTTCCTCATGGAGCTGTAGAGTTGGAGGATGTCTCCAACAAGAACGTTTTCAAAGTCAACGGGCAGAGATTAAAGCCATTCCTTGAGCCATTTCCACCCGACATTGAAACAACCGACCTGGAGGACCCAGTCTATGTGGACTAAACTGGTCCACTCTTTCCCTAAATAACCAAACAGTTTTCCAAATGTTTCCCTAAAAACCAAAATTTTTCGTTTTCCCATCAAAACCAAAATTTGTCTTTTTCCCAACAAAACCAAAATTTTCCAAAAAGTCCAATCCCATTAAAAACCAAATTTTCTTGTAGATAATGTGTTAGTTAAATTTCCTTTTGTACATATTTTGTGCTCATCCATTGTGACTGCTAATATGATGGATTTTTGCCTTGAAATAACGGAGTTTTAATCGAGTTGCCGCCGTACAATCGGGTATTCTCTCTCCTTTTACTCTACTCAGCATGTCCCTTTTCATATATTGTTTTATAATTCTTTCCATATTTTGAAACATTGAGGACAATGTTTAGTTTAGGTTTGGGGGTATAGAGTAGATGCCATGATAATTTGCTATAATTGAAAACAAAACTCCATCTTTTTGAAAAAAAAATTGAAAAATTCCAAAAAAAAAAAAAAAATTTAAAAAGTCAAAATTCAAAATTCAAAAAAATTAAAAAAATGAAAAAATCATAAAAAATGGAGCTCATTTACCTTGAAATGTTGACTCTTGTGCAAATATGTATTTTTATTAGGAGTCTTAGTCTAGATATTTAGGCACCCTGATTCTAGCACAATTCACATAGTGATAAGAAATTTGCACGCGCACGATCTACCAATACATGTATGGCCTCGATCTTCAAGGTGTTTGATAGGAAGTTACGATTGCCAATCACTTTAGAATACTGAACGAAACTTGACTAGCTTGTTCTTTGGTTGGTTGGGATAGAAGGTGGAGGTTACATTAAGAAAAACAACCATCGAATTTAACTGGGTGCATCAAAAAGGGCTACCTCTTGCAAAGTGTCATGTAATCTTTTGTTTCCTTTTGTATATGTATCAAAAGTGTTTCCTTATGCAAAAAAAAAAAAACAAAAAAAAAAAATATCAGAAAAATACAAAAAAAAAAAATCAAGTATTTATCAATTCCATCATCTCTTGTTCCAAAAATAAAAAGAGAATAGTCAATGTAAATAAGAGTCATGTAAAGAGTCATTTTGTTGTTTCATTGTAATAAGCAAGGAGGGTGTATGCCATTGATGTACAACGCGAGTAATTGTGAAATACCTCCAACTCATTCACAATTCTCGTAAAGTCCGGACAGCTAGCTAGATTTCGACCTTGGTTCTTAGCCTGAGAAACTATCTCTTTGTGATTAGTAGTCATAACTTCAGATCTTTCTTTACACATGTGTAGATACACTTTACACTCTTATCACATGTCTTTTTTTGTTATCAGTGCTAGGATTGTGCCTTTGATAGCTAGATTGACATCTCCATTTTGCTGTGAGCTTAAACTGTTTTGCACATGTCACATTTGATGGAATCTGAGCTTATATTTTGACCTAGAACTTTGTAGGTACGTTCTAAGCAAACCTTCACGAGACTTCAACTCGTCCACTAGGGACACTTAGTGGTTTAAAAGGCTTAGTGCATACGCTAAATGCATTCGAGAGACCAGCGACAGTGGTATAGTTAGGATTTCCTTAGTTTTGTTTTACTTGAGGACAAGTAAAATTCAGGTTTGGGGGTATTTGATGAGTGCCAAATAATGTATATATTTATCCCTTTTTGTTGGCATTTTAACTCATCTTTTGTGCATTAATTCTACATTTTATCCCACATTCTGTATTTTCATTGTTTTCAAGAATAAATATTTTTATTAATTAATTTTGCATTTTTAGGTAATAAATAAAGATTGGATGAGTTGCGGAGCAAAAAGAGCAGAAAAGTGGTGAAAAGCCGGGAGAAATTACGCAAGGAAGCCGCAAAGAATGGAGCGCACGTCCAAAAAGCTGGAAATGGGCTCAAGAAGAAGAAAGTTGTTCTTAAAGAAGAAGTGGGCTCAAGGTTTTCCAAGCCCAAACTCATTTCCCAAACCCATATTCTATACCCAAAAGCCTAAAACCCAAATCCATACCCGCTTGCGTCTTCAGCCGTCAGATCAGTTCTCAGAAGCATCCGACGGTCGCTCCCTTGCTGTGCATCGAAGTTTGATATCTCCGCCTTACACTACAGTACCTAACTCCATCAAGTACCGTTCGTTTCGTTGTATCTCTTCATCCGACGGTCGCTCATCGCCTGCCTCCGCATCGCCGTCAGATCCACCTACCATCTTCCCATCCATCGGTCCAGCTTCGCGAAACATCAAAATCCTCTACACCTGCTCAACACCCTAGTACCCGAACCCTACACCCATTAGCCAAACACACCCTTCTCCCAAATCCATCGAATCCATCTTCTTCCCCTCTCCTGCAACAGTGACCCTTCCCCCAAATCACTCCACCATCCTTTCCCCAAATCATTTAACCATCACCATAACCTCCACCATCACCCGACAGAACAAACCCCCAAACAATCCCCCTAAACCTAGCTGTTTTATCCTCTCTCACCAACTGTCCTAGGTGAGGTTGATAAAACATCTCGATTTAGGGAAATTAATGGTAGCAGAAGATTCAGGAGGGAGCATAAGGACGATTCAAAGCATGGGTGCTCGATTTCAAGGCTCAATTTTCAACAAATTAGGTAACCCTAATTTCTGATTTTTGGGAAAAGGGGGAATAACCCTAATTTTAATCTGTGGGTATAAATATGTACTGTTGGGTTGTGTTATAGACTATCTCTGGGCTAGCCAGTGAACAATTTATTGAATCAATTCTCAATTTCCCAATTTCTGTTTAGCAACAGTTGAATGTGTGTTTCTTGTATGTATGTTGCATTTGAATTTAGTCTGTTGGATGAATGTTTTGGTTATACTCATGTCTAGCATGAGCTAATTCACTGCAACTAGGGCTCTGATGAAGCCTAGTGCACTGTTGGATGATGCATGGTTAGGATAGTATTCTTATTGCCTGTTTGCTTGAGCAATGAGAAGTACTCAGTGCTCTGGCATGCCTGTGATTGATTGTGCTGTCAAAAGACAATCAATTCTAGGGGCATATCATTGAGCAAGCTGATTTTCATCTCATTCTAGATGTATGCATAGGAACTCCAACTAAACCTAGATTGCATTGCTTGATTAGGGCACAAGGTGGATTCAATTGCCTTAGTTACTTCACACAATTCTGCATTTTGCTCTTTGTCAGTCACTATTACTCAATACCCTTGCCTTAGGCTGCTGCCTTTGTTTCACTTCTACTCTAGAAACTTGTCACTGTCACTATAGTCACTGCCATTAGCTCACTGTGAACTTAGCTAGGAAGACTTCTTGTATGCTCCTCTCCCTGTGGACAAACCCCCACTCATCACTATATTATAAATCTTGACCTTGTATACTTGCAAGTGTTTTGTGTGCTCCCCATTTTCACACCAAGTTTTTGGCGCCGCTTCCGGGGAGCTGGCTGCCATATTTTTGAAGTTTTCATAGCTGTTGTGGCCTTGTTGTGCTTGCATAGTTGTGTGTGTTCATTGCTATCTTGTTCACTTGCTAACTGCTGCTGGAGCTGTGCATTATTTGTTGTTGCTGCCAAGCCTGCTGCAAAGTCTGCTGCAAAGCCTGCTGCTGTTGCTGCTGCTGTTGTTGTTGCTGCTGTTGCTGGTGGCTCTCTAAAAGAGTCACAAACTAATACCGCAAGTGCACGGCGTCGATGTAGCTAATGTGCAAGTGCGAGTCGATCCACAGGGACCAGGTGTGTGTGTTTGAAGCTTAAGGTTTCACTAAAACTGAGTTGTAACAAAGAGTCTTGGTTGTGTTAAAACACACTTGAGATGATGGCAGTGACTGAACTGAAAAACAGCAGAATGTAAAGCAAGTAAACAGGAACATACTAGGGCTTTTGAATCCACATCTTGATCCTAAACTAAGGCAGATCCTAATCAAATCATGTTCTTGTTTCATCTCAGGGAAGATTGTGGATGATTTACTTAACTAATCTTACTAACTTACCCCTAGCATCAACTGTCTTCTCACAGTACAGCTGATCACAGGCTTGTTTGCTCAACCAGTTATCTAGCAATCCGCATTAGTGGAAGGTTAATCCCCTAAGTTCTCTAGTTCACCCCTAGCATTGAGTGTCTTCTTACAGCACACTCAATCACAGGTGCATTTGATCACTAAGTTTACTAACTTCCCTACTTCAATTAAGCATAGCCCTTCAAATGGACTGAATCCTTAGCTACTCTCACTCTTACACCCCTAGAATCAGCTGTCTTCTTACAGGCTACAGCACAGCTGATCACAGGTGCATTCACTCAACTAGCCAATTATCAATCCTACTTAGTTTCAGCACTACAAGAACAGTGACAGGATTACTAACTATCTTAACATACAATCAAGAGTTTCATCTAAACCCTAGCACATGAAGTTAGAACATGATAAACATAATTAACATTTGAAATTGAAATTAACTGACTTCAAAACATGAACTGAAAACAACTTGGAAGCACTGGCTATTCCAGGCCCCTTGGGTGAAGCTCTGGCTAGCCCAGGCATGCCCTTAACACTAATCCTACACCCATATTTATACCCAATACCCAATTAGGGTTTACAATCAAAATCCCCAAATTTCTCCAATGACAGTACAATTAGGGTTTCCTGTTTTTTCTAATGTCATGGGTCTAATTGAGCCCATTCCCCTACTCTAATTCTCTCCTGGTACGGTTCCAACATGAATTAGGGTTTCTAGAAAAAACCCCCAAATTACAGAGAAATTAGGGCTTGAAATTAAACTCACCTAACATGTGATTTGACGAGTCTTCTTTCGACCCATTCTTCTCCTCAGTCTCCTGCTCCATTCCCATGCTTCAATTACGTCTTTCCAACTCGTCCTATTTTATTGATTTCTTCCCTAGGTTTTTAGAGAGAAATTAGGGGAGAAAACTATATAATAGGAGGCTAGAACAAAGGGGGTAATGATGGTGGAGGATAGGGGTGATGATGGTGGAGGTGTGGTGGTGTACATGGTGGTTGCAGAGCTCTCTGCACATGGTAAGGTGGAGAGGAAGAAGTCGATGGTTTGGGAGAAGGGGGTGTTTGGTTAGGTGGTAGGGTTCGGGTGCTAGGGTGTTAGGCGGCTTCATCAAATTGGATGAACAGCGAGGATGAGCCGTGGGATGTGAAGCTGGTAGGTAGATCGGACGGTGATGCGGAGGCAAGCGAGGAACGACCGTCGGATGAATGGATACAACGAAACGAACGGTACTTGATGGAGTTAGGTACTGTAGTGTAAGGCGGAGATATCAATCTTCGATGAACAGCAAGGGAGCAACCGTTGGATTCAACTACCATCTAATCTGAAGGCTTGGAATTTCAGCGCTGTGGTGCTTGGCAGAGACTTCAGATTTTGATGCTCTATGAAGGAGCGACCATCGGATGCTTCTGAGAACTGATCTGACGGCTGAGAACGGAGGCGTTTTTTGCGTGTAAAAAATGAGGTTGTGCGCACCATTCTTCGCGGCTTCCTTGCGTGATTTCTCCCGGCTTTTCACTACTTTTCTGCTCTTTTTGCTCCGCGACTCATCCGAACTTTATTTATTACCTAAAAATGCAAAATTAATTAATAAAAATATTTATTCTTGAAAACAATGAAAATACAGAATATGGGATAAAATGTATAATTAATGCACAAGAGATGAGTTAAATGCCAACAAAAAGGGATAAATATATACAATATTTGGCACTCATCAGTTGCCGCTGGTGCTGGTGCCTTCTCTGCCAAGCTGTGCTGTGCTGTTGCTGCCAAGCCAAAGTCTGCTGCTGCTGTTGCTGCTGCTGGTGAACCAAAGCAACTGCTGCTGCCAAGTGAAGCTGCTGGGCTGCCAACTGAAGTGAAGCTGCTGGGCTCTGCCCTCTTCTAGTGGGCTTGTACTTTTCTGAATTGGGCTTCACCAAGTGCTGCTGGGCTCTGCCTCCTTTTGTTGCTGGGCTCGTGGTCTTCTGTGAGCTGGGCTTCGTTGCTGCTGCTGCTGGGCTCTGCTCCACCTGTTGCTGCTGGGCTTGAACATGAGCTGCTTAGGACGATCGTAAAGCCCAACTGGGCTGTGCAACTAAAAGGGGACTAAAAGCCTATTTTTGGGCTTCCCTCCAAAAAACAAGTAAGCCTAACCCATGAGTTAACCCACTTGGGCCTCATTTAAATTCAAATTCGGGCTTGTAATAATTAATTTAATTATTTATTTGGGATTGTAATAATTTTTATTTTCTTTTTCTTTTGGGACTGTAATTATTTTTTTGTTTTCTTTTATTTTTCTTTTATTTTTCTTTTTTCTTTTATGGGTTTGTTTTAATTATTATTATTGTTTTTATTTTCTTTTATGAGTTGTGATAATTTATGCTAGGTTTAGTTCAAATTTTTTTTTCCAAAGCCCAAATTTTTTTAAACCAAAAACAAAACCCCTTCTTTAAACCAAAACTCATTCAAAACCAAATCTTCATAACCCTTGTGGGCCAAACTGTTTCCGATTGCTCTGTCTGACCAACATGTTAGTTAAGGTACCTACTAGGACATGATTGTGACCTACAGAGACCAGACAAACAGACTTGTTAGAATTAACCCAGACGAACCTATCGAAATTCTAAGTTCTGAGGGAGACAGTCCAGATCAACCAGAAACAATGGGAGAACCCCGTACCCTCAAGGATTATATGTACCCAACTAGAGCCAGTCAACCTTCTTGTATTTTGCTGCCCGAGGCTAATGGCCATTATGAGCTGAAATCAAGCACAATACAGATGCTTCCTATTTTTAGAGGTGTTGAGAATGAAAACCCGTACCACCACGTGAGAGAATTCGAGGAAATTTGTGGAACTCTGCGTTTCACTCAAATGACCGACGAAACCCTGAAGTTAAGGCTTTTTCCTTTCTCCCTGAAAGATAAGGCAAAGGCCTGGCTCTATGCTTTACAGCCTCAATCCATCATGACATGGGATGACCTCATAAAGGAGTTTTTCAAAAAGTTTTTCCCGAACCACAAGACTGCGACAATTCGTCAAAGTCTGAATAGCTTTGTGCAATTAGAAGGTGAGACCTTAGCCAGATACCTGGAGAGATTCAATGAATTATTGCTCCAATGTCCCCATCATGGTTTTGAAAAATGGAGACTTGTGCAAATTTTGTATGAAGGTCTAGATGTGTCCACCCGAACAACGGTTGAGTCGATGTGTAATGGTCTATTCGTAGATAAAACTGCTGACGCGTCTTGGGACTTCTTGATTGAAGTAGCTGAAAAGACGCAACAGTGGGAATCCATCCGTGAAACCAGAAAGACTACATCCGAAGCAAAGGCTTTTAGGATTGAAGCGGATTTTGAGGGTAGAGCAAACATGGCATCAATAGTTAGGAGATTAGAAGAGTTAGAACTACATAAAAATTCAAAACCTTCGACCACTACTCTCCGAGAACATGTCGCTTCGTCTGTTTGTGCTGCTTGTAACGACCCCAACCATCAATTCCAAAATTGTCCAGATTTGCTTGCAGTCCAAGAGTCTAGGCTTGAACAGGCACATGCCATGTTTCAAAAACCAGAACATAACCCTTATTCACAGACCTACAATCCAGGATGGAGAAACCACCCTAACTTTTCATGGTCAAAAGGACCCACTCAAGGAGGACCATCTCAACCCAATCAGAGCTATCAAAACAATCAGGGATATCAGAACAATCAAGGTTATCAACACCCGAGAAACCCTCAGCAACAATCAAACTCTCAACAACAATCATATCCTCAACAAAATACAGACAAGAGATTATCCACCTTAGAGGAAATGTTTCAGAGTTTGATGCAAAGTCAGAAAAATCTAGATCAAAAGATGGATCAAATGTGTGAGAGAGAAAAGGGTAAACTTCCGAGCCAACCCCAACAAAATCCAAAGAGGATATTTCAAACAGGCACAACATCCTGCACTGAAACCTCACCTGATCAAATCCATGCCATTACCACCCTCCGAAGTGGTAAAGTCATCGAGAACAACGTGGGCGAACCTAATGAGTCTGATACAAATTCCACACTGTCTCCACAACCCCAGAAAACCAAAGAATCTGAGCAAGTTGGAAAATCTGACAATTCTACTGTTGTGAATGTCCCTTTGCCAACTCATTCTCCTGTTGCCCCATTTCCTCAAAGATTGATCTATCAACAGAAAAGTACCCATTACAATGAGATGTTAGATCTGTTCAAGAGAGTCAACATCAACATTCCTTTTCTTGAAGCAATCAAGCAAATCCCTGCTTATGCCAAATTCCTCAAAGACTTGTGTACTCAAAAGCGCAAGCTCAATGTGCAAAAACGTGCTTTCTTAGCTGAGCAGGTGAGTTCCATCATTCTGAACAAAACTCCACCCAAGTTTAGGGATCCAGGATGTCCAACAATTTCTTGCACTATAGGAGAACACACGGTCAATAAAGCGTTATTAGACCTAGGTGCAAGTGTTAACCTACTGCCATATTCTGTTTATGAGCAGTTAGGTCTTGGGGAGTTGAAACCAACATCTATCACTCTACAACTGGTAGACCGATCTGTCAAGATTCCTCGTGGAGTGGTCGAAGATGTTTTGATCAAGGTTGACAAATTCTATTTTCCCGTAGACTTCATTGTCTTAGACACTCAACCTGTACAAAACCCAGACTGTCACATTCCTGTCATCTTAGGACGTCCTTTCTTGGCTACGTCCAACGCGATCATCAACTGTCGGAATGGAGTGTTAAAACTGTCTTTTGGTAACATGACGGTAGAATTGAATGTGTTCGATATTAGTCAACAACCTGTGAATCTTGATGATGATGATGTGCATGAAGTTAATATGATTGAAGGATTAATGCAAGATTCGTTGACTAACATTCTATCCGTCGACCCCTTTCAAGCATGTATGGAGAACTTTTACCCAGATTCCTATGATGATGCATACTGTAGTGACGTCCTATCTCTGCTCGAATCTGTACCTCAAATGGACATCACTGAAAGGAAATATGAAGTGGAACCACCCTTACTCTCTGATTCCAAGCTTATTCCATCCATTGTCGAGCCACCCAAGCTTGAATTGAAAACATTGCCTAGTACGTTGAAGTACACATTCCTAGGTTCTTCTGATACTTTACCCGTCATTATTTCATCATGTTTAGACACGGAACAGGAAAGTAAGCTTTTAGAAGTACTCAAGGAACACAAAGAGGCCTTAGGATGGACCATCTCAGATCTCAAAGGAATTAGTCCCACCATTTGCATGCACCACATTAACCTTGAAGAGAATGCCAAACCATCGAGGGAAATGCAAAGGAGACTTAATCCTAACATGAGAGATGTAGTCAAAGGAGAGATCCTGAAACTACTTGATGCGGGTATCATATACCCAATTCCCGATAGCAAATGGGTTAGTCCAATTCAAGTTGTGCCTAAGAAGTCAGGCATTACTGTAGTTCAGAACGACAAGAATGAATTAGTCCCTACTCGTACAACCACAGGATGGCGAGTATGCATCGACTACAGGAAGTTGAACACAGTAACAAGGAAGGATCACTTCCCGCTCCCTTTCATTGACCAAATGCTAGAACGTGTGTCTGGACACAGTCACTACTGTTTTCTAGATGGCTTTTCCGGTTATAACCAAATTCACATTGCTCCGGAAGATCAGGAAAAAACTACATTCACGTGTCCATTTGGGACGTTTGCTTATAGACGTATGCCCTTCGGGTTGTGTAATGCACCTGCTACTTTTCAGCGTTGCATGATGAGCATTTTTTCTGACATGTTAGATAGTTTTCTCGAGATCTTTATGGATGATTTCTCTGTTTTTGGTTCCTCGTTTGACGAATGTTTGAAGCATCTTGCCCTCGTGATATCCAGATGTAAAGAAAAGAACCTTGTTCTAAATTGGGAAAAATGCCATTTTATGGTGAATTCAGGAATAGTTCTAGGACACATCATCTCAGAAAAAGGAATTGAAGTGGATAAAGCTAAAGTTGACCTCATTCAACATCTACCACAACCTCGCTCTGTGAAGGAGATCAGATCATTTCTAGGTCATGCTGGTTTTTACCGGCGATTCATCAAAGATTTCAGCAAAATCTCCAGACCTCTGTGCAGTCTTCTCTCCAAAGATGTTGCCTTCAATTTCGATGCTGCTTGTGTGAAGGCATGGGAGGAATTAAAAACCCTTCTCACCACCGCTCCTATAGTCCGACCACCCGATTGGAAGATTCCGTTCGAACTGATGTGTGATGCCTCTGATTATGCTGTGGGTGCTGTTTTAGGACAGCGAGTTGATAGACTACCATATGTGATATACTATGCTAGCAAAACCCTTAATGATGCCCAACTCAATTATTCAACTACCGAGAAGGAATTGCTTGCCGTCGTTTTCGCATTAGACAAGTTTAGATCTTATCTGATAGGGTCTAAGATCATCATATACACAGACCATGCGGCTTTGAAGTATCTTCTTTCCAAGAAGGATGCTAAAGCTCGCCTTATTCGATGGATACTCTTATTACAGGAATTCGATCTCGAAATCTGTGATAAGAAAGGTTGTGAGAATGTGGTTGCTGATCATTTGTCTAGATTAACTTTAGAGTCTATTGATGATTGTGAGCTGATTAGAGAATCATTCCCAGATGAACAGCTGATGTCTATCTCAGACCTTCCTTGGTTTGCTGATATTGTTAACTACCTCGCTACAGGTAGGATGCCCTCACGTTGGTCGAGACAAGACCGCTCTAAATTCCTGGCTGAAGTCAAACATTTCCTCTGGGATGACCCATATTTGTTTAAGTACTGTCCAGACCAAATCATTAGGAGATGTGTCCCCAACACTGAACAAAAAGATGTGATATCTTTCTGTCATGACCAAGCATGTGGAGGCCATTTCAGTGCCAAGAAAACCGCTGCAAAGATCTTGCAGTGTGGATTCTATTGGCCATCATTGTTCAAGGATTGCCATGATTATTGTGTTGCTTGTGAACGCTGTCAAAAGCTAGGAAGCATTTCGAGGAGAAACATGATGCCATTGAACCCCATTTTGATTGTGGAGATTTTTGATGTTTGGGGGATAGACTTCATGGGTCCATTTCCCATGTCTGACAGCAAGTTGTACATCCTAGTCGCAGTTGATTACGTTTCTAAGTGGGTAGAAGCCATAGCAACCAGAACAAATGACCACAAGGTGGTACTTTCATTTCTAAAGGAAAACATATTTGCACGTTTTGGTACCACTAGAGCTATCATCAGTGACGGCGGTTCACATTTTCGTAACAAGTACTTTGAGTCTTTAGTACGCAAGTATGGCATAACTCACAAGGTTGCTACTCCGTACCACCCTCAGACTAGTGGACAAGTGGAAGTGTCTAATAGGGAAATTAAGCACATTCTGGAGAAGACGGTCAACCCGTCCAGGAAAGATTGGTCATTGAGATTGAATGATGCTTTGTGGGCCTATAGAACAGCTTATAAGACACCAATTGGCATGTCCCCCTATCGTCTAGTGTATGGAAAGCCGTGCCATCTACCTGTGGAATTAGAACATCGTGCCTACTGGGCAATCAAAGAGCTGAACTTCTCTCTGGACGAAGCTGGAATTCAAAGGAAACTTCAACTCAACGAGTTGGAAGAATTGAGAAATGAGGCTTATGACAGTGCCAAGCTGTACAAGCAGAAGATGAAGATGTTTCATGACAAGCGTATTCTGCGCAAATCCTTCACTCCTGGTCAAAAAGTCTTGCTGTATGACTCCCGATTACATCTTTTTCCAGGAAAACTGCGTTCCAGATGGAAGGGACCGTACCTAGTACGCACAGTTTTTCCTCATGGAGCTGTAGAGCTGGAGGATGTCTCCAACAAGAACGTTTTCAAAGTCAACGGGCAGAGATTAAAGCCATTCCTTGAGCCATTTCCACCCGACATTGAAACAACCAACCTGGAGGACCCAGTCTATGTGGACTAAACTGGTCCACTCTTTCCCTAAATAACCAAAAAAGTTTTCCAACTCTTTCCCTAAAAACCAAAATTTTTCGTTTTCCCATCAAAACCAAATGTTTCCCAACAAAACCAAATTTTTCCAAAAAGTCCAATCCCATTAAAAACCAAATGTTCTTGTAGATAATGTGTTAGTTAAATTTCCCTTTGTGTATATTTTGTGCTCATCCATTGTGACTGCTAATATGATGGATTTTTGGCTTGAAATAACGGAGTTTTAATTCTGCTTTCGCCGAAATCGGGTATTCTCTCTCCTTTTACTCTACTCAGCATGTCCCTTTCCATATGTTGCATTTTAATTCTTTCCATATTTTGAAACATTGAGGACAATATTTAGTTTAGGTTTGGGGGTATAGAGTAGACACCATGATAATTTGCCATAATTGAAAACGAACTCCTTCTTCTTTTTGAAAAAAATTGAAAAATTCCAAAAAAAAAATTGAAAAATCAAAATTGAAAAAAATTAAAAAAATGAAAAATCATAAAAAATGGAGCTCATTTACCTTGAAATGTTGACTCTTGTGCAAATATGTATTTTTATTAGGAGTCTTAGTCTAGATATTTAGGCACCCTGATTCTAGCACAATTCACATAGTGATAAGAAATTTGCACGCGCACGATCTACCAATACATGTATGGCCTCGATCTTCAAGGTGTTTGATAGGAAGTTACGATTGCCAATCACTTTAGAATACTGAACGAAACTTGACTAGCTTGTTCTTTGGTTGGTTGGGATAGAAGGTGGAGGTTACATTAAGAAAGACAACCATCGAATTTAACTGGGTGCATCAAAAAGGGCTACCTCTTGCAAAGTGTCATGTAATTTTTGTTTCCTTTTGTATATGTATCAAAAGTGTTTCCTTGTTCTAAAAAAAAAAAAAAATATATATATATCAGAAAAATACAAAAAAAAAAATAAAAAAAAATCAAGTATTTATCAATTCCATCATCTCTTGTTCCAAAAATAAAAAGAGAATAGTCAATGTAAATAAGAGTCATGTAAAGAGTCATTTTGTTGTTTCATTGTAATAATCAAGGAAGGGTGTATGCCATTGATGTACAACGCGAGTAATTGTGAAATACCTCCAACTCATTCACAATTCTCGTAAAGTCCGGACAGCTAGCTAGATTTCGACCTCGGTTCTTAGCCTGAGAAACTATCTCTTGGTGATTAGTAGTCATAACTTCAGATCTTTCTTTACACATGTGTAGATACACTTTACACTCTTATCACATGTCTTTTTTTGTTATCAGTGCTAGGATTGTGCCTTCGATAGCTAGATTGACATCTCCATTTTGCTGTGAGCTTAACTGACTTGCACATGTCACATTTGATGGAATCTGAGCTCATATTTTGTCCTTAGGTTTTGTAGGCACACCTCTGGTAAACCTTCACGAGACTTCAACTCGTCCACTAGGGACACTTAGTGGTTTAAAAGGCTTAGTGCATATGCTAAATGCATTCGAGAGACCAGCGACAGTGGTATAGTTAGGATTTCCTTAGTTTTGTTTTACTTGAGGACAAGTAAAATTAAGGTTTGGGGGTATTTGATGAGTGCCAAATATTGTATATATTTATCCCTTTTTGTTGGCATTTAACTCATCTTTTATGCATTAATTCTACATTTTATCCCATATTCTGTATTTTCATTGTTTTCAAGAATAAATATTTTTCTTACTTAATTTTGCATTTTTAGGTAATAAATAAAGATTGGATGAGTTGCGGAGCAAAAAGAGCAGAAAAGTGGTGAAAAGCCGGGAGAAATTACGCAAGGAAGCCGCAAAGAATGGAGCGCACGTCCAAAAAGCTGGAAATGGGCTCAAGAAGAAGAAAGTTGCTCTTAAAGAAGAAGTGGGCTCAAGGTTTTCCAAGCCCAAACTCATTTCCCAAACCCATATTCTATACCCAAAAGCCTAAAACCCAAATCCATACCCGCTTGCGTCTTCAGCCGTCAGATCAGTTCTCAGAAGCATCCGACGGTCGCTCCCTTGCTGTGCATCGAAGTTTGATATCTCCGCCTTACACTACAGTACCTACCTCCATCAAGTACCGTTCGTTTCGTTGTATCTCTTCATCCGACGGTCGCTCATCGCCTGCCTCCGCATCGCCGTCAGATCCACCTACCATCTTCCCATCCATCGGTCCAGCTTCGCGAAACATCAAAATCCTCTACACCTGCTCAACACCCTAGTACCCGAACCCTACACCCATTAGCCAAACACACCCTTCTCCCAAATCCATCGAATCCATCTTCTTCCCCTCTCCTGCAACAGTGACCCTTCCCCCAAATCACTCCACCATCTTCTCCCCCAAATCACTCCACCATCCTTTCCCCAAATCAGTCAACCATCACCATAACCTCCACCATCACCCGACAGATCAAACCCCCAAACAATCCCCCTAAACCTAGCTGTTTTATCCTCTCTCACCAACTGTCCTAGGTGAGGTTGATAAAACATCTCGATTTAGGGAAATTAATGGTAGCAGAAGATTCAGGAGGGAGCATAAGGACGATTCAAAGCATGGGTGCTCGATTTCAAGGCTCAATTTTCAACAAATTAGGTAACCCTAATTTCTGATTTTTGGGAAAAGGGGGAAGAACCCTAATTTTAATCTGTGGGTATAAATATGGGTGTGGGATTAGTGTTAAAGGTATGCTGGACTAGCCAGTGTCCAGGACTTTCAAGTTCTGTTAATTTTCAATTTCAGCTCAAATTCATTTCTGTTCATGTGTGTTAGTTTTAATTTCATTTATTTTCATATCCTGTTTAAGTTCCTGTTAATGTGCTTGGTTTCATATCCTGTTAATTTGTTATGTTCCTGTTGATGTTTGTGTAATGTTAATGTTTAGTTCACTGCTGTTAGTTTGATGGAATGCTAGGCTAGTTACCTTTGAAGCATTGAACTGATTGAGTAATGGAAGAAATCAGTGCTCATAGCAAGCTGATTATCTTGCCATTCCATTTTTGTATGCTTAGGTGCATTGTGTTGATTGAGTAGTGGGGAGAAACTAGTGCTCACTAGTGACAATGAGCAAGCTAGTTCTCTTCCCACTCTAGATGAATGCCTTAGCTTTGCTTTGTTACTTCTTCTCCACATCCCTGCCCTTGGCCTTAGGCCTTGGTTCATTTATCTTGTTCACACTGTTTTCTTCATTGTCATCTTTCTTTTGCTGTTTAGTTTTTAGTCTGTTTAATCTTTGCTGTTTTTGCCATTCTTTTGTTCTCTGGTTTGCTTCCAATTTGGCCTAGAGCCACTGTTTACACTCCTCTTTTGCTGCTAAGCCAGAAGCCCTTGTGCTGTTGCTTTTGCCCTGTTGTTGCCTGCCCTCTGTGCCTTGTGCAGTTGCTGCTGCAGTACTGCTGCTTTCCTTCTTCTTTGCCTTGTGCTGCTGCTGCTGCAACCCTGTTGCTGCTGCTGCTCCCCTTCCCCTGCAGCTGCTACTGCTTGCATCTGCTCTGCTGTGCACTCAAGCCCATAGCCCAGTTCAATAACCAAGCCCAGTACATTTCATTCCAGAAGCCCAAAGCCCAATTACTGTGAAAGACCACTTCACTGTTAGGGTGAAATTGAGCCCAAAGCTCAATCAAAGCCCAAAGCTCAAAGGTACAAAACCCACTAAGCCCATAAGTCCATTGGTACCCAAAGCCCAACAACAATTTAGGAGCCCAAAATAGCTAGAAAACTCCAAAACACACCCAGTCTCTGTGGATCGACCCGTACTTGCACGAGCTACAACTGACGACCGTGCACTTGCGGTATTACTGTAGGCCCGTTTCATTTCGCTTCAATTTTATACGCTTTCCCGGGCCCACCAAGTTTTTGGCGCCGCTGCCGGGGATTGGTGCTGTGTTTTTCTTGTAGTTTTATTAGCTATTTTTGCATTTCACTGCATAGCATTTGCATCTGCATCTGCTTCACTTCATTTGTTGTTGGACCTGCTGTTCTGAACCTGTTTTTCCTCTGCTGGGACGCCACAAAGGAAAAGAACCAAAGCCCAACTGGGTTTTTGCAACAATATCAGAGCAGCTGGGCTGTGCTTAAAAGGTAACCCATTTAAGAGAACCCGAATTGTGGGCTTCCAATTTTTAATTGTGGGCTTGTAATAATTAACCCAATTTTTGGGCTTTTTATTTTCTGTTGGGTTTGTAATTAATTTTTGTGGGCTTGTTTGTTTAATTTGTGGGCTTGTTTAAATTCTTTCATTGGACTTGTATTTTGGACTCTGGGTTTAAACCCAGCTGAGCTTGTAACCGATTGTGGGCTTGTTTCCACTCAAGAGTGGACCTCGAAACCAAAGTTTTAAAACAAACGTCGGGCCTTAACCAACTGGGCCAAATTAAACTTTCAAAATTAAAACTTAGTGTTCCGTGGGCCGCAGCCTTCCTCCCATTCCATTAGAGGACCAACAGTGGGCTTGCTCCCAATTTCAAAAACCAAAAATTTCTCCCATAAAAACCAAAGTTTTCCAAATGTTTCCCTAAAAAACCAAAATTTTTCTTTTTCCCATCAAAGCCAAATGTCTCCCGACAAAACCAAATTTTTCCCAAAAAAGTCCAATCCCATTAAAAACCAAATTTTCTTGTAGATAATGTGTTAGTTAAAATTCCTTTTGTATATATTTTGCTAATATGATCTCGGCTGAAATATGTTGGATTTTTTTCCCTTGAATAACGGAGTTTTAATCGAGCTTTCGCCGAAATCGGGTATTCTCTCTCCTTTTACTCTACTCAGCATGTCCCTTTCCATATGTTGCATTTTAATTCTTTCCATATTTTGAAACATTGAGGACAATGTTTAGTTTAGGTTTGGGGGTATAGAGTAGATACCATGATAATATGCTATAATTGAAAACAAAACTCCATCTTTTTGAAAAAAATCGAAAAAATTCATAAAAAATAAAAAATGAAAAAAAAATTAAAAAAATGAAAAATCATAAAAAATGGAGCTCATTTACCTTGAAATGTTGACTCTTGTGCAAATATGTATTTTTATTAGGAGTCTTAGTCTAGATATTTAGGCACCCTGATTCTAGCACAATTCACATAGTGATAAGAAATTTGCACGCGCACGATCTACCAATACATGTTTGGCCTCGATCTTCAAGGTGTTTGATAGGAAGTTACGATTGCCAATCACTTTAGAATACTGAACGAAACTTGACTAGCTTGTTCTTTGGTTGGTTGGGATAGAAGGTGGAGGTTACATTAAGAAAGACAACCATCGAATTTAACTGGGTGCATCAAAAAGGGCTACCTCTTGCAAAGTGTCATGTAATCTTTTGTTTCCTTTTGTATATGTATCAAAAGTGTTTCCTTGTTCAAAAAAAAAAAAAAAAAAAAAAAAAAAAAAAAAAAAAAAAAAAAAAAAAAAAAAAAAAAAAAAAAAAAAAAAAAAAAAAAAAAAAAAAAAAAAAAAAAAAAAAAAAAAAAAAAAAAAAAAAAAAAAAACGATGTATATATTCAGAAAAAAATATCAGAAAAATACAAAAAAATCAAGTATTTATCAATTCCATCATCTCTTGTTCCAAAAATAAAAGAGAGTAGTCAATGTAAATAAGAGTCATGTAAAGAGTCATTTTGTTGTTTCATTGTAATAAGCAAGGAGGGTGTATGCCATTGATGTACAACGCGAGTAATTGTGAAACACCTCCAACTCATTCACAATTCTCGTAAAGTCCGGACAGCTAGCTAGATTTCGACCTTGGTTCTTAGCCTGAGAAACTATCTCTTGGTGATAAGTAGTCATAACTTCAGATCTTTCTTTACACATGTGTAGATACACTTTACACTCTTATCACATGTCTTTTTTTGTTATCAGTGCTAGGATTGTGCCTTCGATAGCTAGATTGACATCTCCATTTTGCTGTGAGCTTAACTGACTTGCACATGTCACATTTGATGGAATCTGAGCTTATATTTTGACCTAGAACTTTGTAGGTACGTTCTAAGCAAACCTTCACGAGACTTCAACTCGTCCACTAGGGACACTTAGTGGTTTAAAAGGCTTAGTGCATACGCTAAATGCATTCGAGAGACCAGCGACAGTGGTATAGTTAGGATTTCCCTAGTTTTGTTTTACTTGAGGACAAGTAAAATTCAGGTTTGGGGGTATTTGATGAGTGCCAAATATTGTATATATTTATCCCTTTTTGTTGGCATTTAACTCATCTTTTATGCATTAATTCTACATTTTATCCCATATTCTGTATTTTCATTGTTTTCAAGAATAAATATTTTTCTTACTTAATTTTGCATTTTTAGGTAATAAATAAAGTCTGGATGACTTGCGGAGCAAAAAGAGCAGAAAAGTGGTGAAAAGCCGGGAGAAATTACGCAAGGAAGCCGCAAAGAATGGAGCGCACGTCCAAAAAGCTGGAAATGGGCTCAAGAAGAAGAAAGTTGCTCTTAAAGAAGAAGTGGGCTCAAGGTTTTCCAAGCCCAAACCCTTACCCAAACCCATTTTCTATATCCATACCCGCCTCCATTCTCAGCCGTTAGATTGGATCCATCTCATCATCCAACGGTCGCTCCCTTGCTGTGCATCGAAGTTTGATATCTCCGCCTTACACTACAGTACCTAACTCCATCAAGTACCGTTCGTTTCGTTGTATCTCTTCATCCGACGGTCGCTCATCGCCTGCCTCCGCATCGCCGTCAGATCCACCTACCATCTTCCCATCCATCGGTCCAGCTTCGCGAAACATCAAAATCCTCTACACCTGCTCAACACCCTAGTACCCGAACCCTACACCCATTATCCAAACACACCCTTCTCCCAAATCCATCGAATCCATCTTCTTCCCCTCTCCTGCAACAGTGACCCTTCCCCCAAATCACTCCACCATCTTCTCCCCCAAATCACTCCACCATCCTTTCCCCAAATCATTCAACCATCACCATAACCTCCACCATCACCCGACAGAACAAACCCCCAAACAATCCCCCTAAACCTAGCTGTTTTATCCTCTCTCACCAACTGTCCTAGGTGAGGTTGATAAAACATCTCGATTTAGGGAAATTAATGGTAGCAGAAGATTCAGGAGGGAGCATAAGGACGATTCAAAGCATGGGTGCTCGATTTCAAGGCTCAATTTTCAACAAATTAGGTAACCCTAATTTCTGATTTTTGGGAAAAGGGGGAAGAACCCTAATTTTAATCTGTGGGTATAAATATGTACTGTTGGGTTGTGTTATAGACTATCTCTGGGCTAGCCAGTGAACAATTTATTGAATCAATTCTCAATTTCCCAATTTCTGTTTAGCAACAGTTGAATGTGTGTTTCTTGTATGTATGTTGCATTTGAATTTAGTCTGTTGGATGAATGCTTTGGTTATACTCATGTCTAGCATGAGCTAATTCACTGCAACTAGGGCTCTGATGAAGCCTAGTGCACTGTTGGATGATGCATGGTTAGGATAGTATTCTTATTGCCTGTTTGCTTGAGAAATGAGAAGTACTCAGTGCTCTGGCATGCCTGTGATTGATTGTGCTGTCAAAAGACAATCAATTCTAGGGGCATATCAGTGAGCAAGCTGATTTTTATCTCATTCTAGATGTATGCATAGGAACTCCAACTAAACCTAGATTGCATTGCTTGATTAGGGCACAAGGTGGATTCAATTGCCTTAGTTACTTCACACAATTCTGCATTTTGCTCTTTGTCAGTCACTATTACTCAATACCCTTGCCTTAGGCTGCTGCCTTTGTTTCACTTCTACTCTAGAAACTAGTCACTGTCACTATAGTCACTGCCATTAGCTCACTGTGAACTTAGCTAGGAAGACTTCTTGTATGCTCCTCTCCCTGTGGACAAACCCCCACTCATCACTATATTATAAATCTTGACCTTGTATACTTGCAAGTGTTTTGTGTGCTCCCCATTTTCACACCAGTCCATATATATGTAGATACTCCTTAAGTTGTGGATGCTTTTACCTCCATACCATAGGAGTTGCCCTTAGCAAGGAAGAATTTCTTGTCGTTCTCGCCTCTCCATCAGATTTTCAAACAAAATTAATCTAAAACCATCGCTAGGAAATTTTTGATGAAGATGTTTTGTGATAAATAAAACAACAAATTAAAAAAGGAGTACCACCAGTTGCATAACTATCTCCAAGTTGAAATCTGCTTCGTATTCAAAAGCAGACTATAAGTTCTTTGGGATAATAACATAGTTACCCATATAGAGATTAAGAAGGGACAATCATTTTCACATGCTACCGTCCTAACTGATCCATATGTTTTTGTGTCTGATTTGGCAATTCTCCGTTGTTAAGTTTTAAAATCAATAAGTTAATTGGTTTCTTAGTGACATAATTTGAAAGTAAAAGGTCCAATAATGTAGATTTTATATGTATATAGCTGCATTATTGTAGTAAACTGTAATCTCCTTAATTAAACAGATATTTGACAATTTTTGGGTGCTAGTTCAAGTTCTTGTCAGCTAGCTAGACATCATGAATCACTTTTGTTATTTGAATCTTAATCAATTACTAATTTTCCATAAATCACTTTTGTTATGTGAAGCTTAATTAATACAGTGACAGTATAATCTGATAAGAACTAAATCAATATTGTAGTTATACGGGATAGGAGACTAAATCAATTTGCGTTCTGTAGCTACAGCCGGATGAAGGTTCTATCAGAAAAGAGATTTAATGATAAACATGAATGTTCGATAAGAAGATCAAATTAAAGAAAAAAAAATGATCAACAATACATATTGAGAAATGAGAGAGCCGAAGAAATGATAAGGTTCTCTATTTCAAATTTTATTTACCAGTTCCCTGAATCTTAAAATAGAAAATTATACATTAAACAACAACTATAGTTAGGAGTATACCAATAGTGATATGAGGAATGTGCACCCCTGGTTTAGTGAGGGTGCACATAGTCAAACTCTTATAACAATATCAAAAAGTTAAATTAAACTAGCATATATGAATAAAATAATAGATAATACATGTTCAAACGAGCAACTATTCACATCTTATTATTAACCAATTACATATAATTTTTAAACATGACAATTTGTGATAAAATCTATGTATGCTTCTAAGACTGTGGTCTAATAATAATGGATCTACCTCTTATGAATCTCCGCAACTGTTTTGGTCACGTTGTTATAGGGGCATTTCGGAAATCCGAATTCAAATCACTTCTCGCTCTGTTCTTAAGCTTTGTTGTCTGCCTTAAGGGTACCTGTAAAGAAAAGACATCAATTAACGATGCTACTCCGGTGTGTACTCTTTTTTTTATTTTTTTATTTAATGGATTTAGTTTTAATCAAAAAAAAATATGAACAAACCTTATTTAGTTAGTAAGGATAAAAGAATATTAAGACGATGCAAATGATCATTTGTTTTATGAACTGTATACAAGTTTAATGTAACGGTACAAAAATGATTAACAAATAAGAAAATGATACGCTGTGATTATAATGAATCAAGATACAATAGAAAAATCAAAAGTGTTGTTTTCATACATATCATTCCTGTTATAGCACTGCTCGGTCGAACTCGCAAGTGTTGCTATCTCAAGCTTGTTTTTCAAGTTTAATTGACCAAAACTATATACTTGATTTCTAGTCTACTTATAGTTATGTATCAGATTAGGATAGAATGTATAGTTGAGCTTTAGACTTTACGACGTTCACCAATTGAAGAAGAATATCTACTGAGGAGCTTGGAGGAACTTCATCGATAAAAGGTATTTGGAGACTAAAACTTATCTATCACTCAGAAATCTATTATATTCTATCTTCTAATGAGACAAAGTCGTATAGCTATATAGACTTTTACATTATACACATTTAGTATTTCGAGCCGAGTTTATCTCGCTTATCTATTTCTCGAAATACGTGTTATGTTCATCGTATTCTTGACGAGTTTAGTTGGAAACAATTTATTTGTTGGAATTAAGTCAAAAGATGATCATGTGAAAATTACCATGAACATCTTATATGATTTGTGTGAGACAGTCATTTGATGTTAGCTAGGGAAATTTCGTACTGATCATTCGATCACTTGAAAATTACTTGAATCTAATGGTATGTGTGAGATTACCATTGTCGTCTTTTAAGGATGTTTCGGTGATTGAAATAAGAGTCTAAAACGATTACCCATGTCTGGATACAACACGGTATGCATATCGAGTATGCGAACTATATTGTGATGATTCAGGTCAGGAACTCTTGTTTGCGTACTTAGTATGCGAACAAATTTACCTGAGAAGGTCCGAAACTCTTGTTTCCGTACCTAGTATGCGAACGGGTTTACCTGAGTTGGGTCCGGAACAGTTGTTCGCGAACTGGGTTTGCGAACGACTTGACTAGGCCAAGGTCTAGAGTTGTTGTTCTCGTACCCAGTTTGCGAACACAATGGTTAAGTTCTAAAATCAGTTATGTATGATTCTCATACTCATGAATTAAAATATTAATTTATGATTTAAGGAATGCAAATTAAAATTTTAAACCGTGGCTTAATGTTCATGAATTGATTCTTGTATAAGTACTTTGTACGATTACGAATCAAACTGATTTCGTTTCAATTTGTTCATGAATATTTCTATGAGATAGTGAACAATTGAACAACTCTATTTGAAACACAATTATATTCATTTGATTATCTATCATGATTGATTAATCATTATATTTGATATAGAAGTGTTAGATGAATATGGTTAAGTCAAAAGTGTTCATATGGCTAACTTCGGTTAACTGTTATTGAGCCAACCCAATATACACGTCTAGGTACGGCTACCCATATCTAAATATGATTATATTTCATTTGTGTGTAACAAGCTAAGACCATCTAATGGTGGAGATTGATTTCTTAATTTCTAAGCAGACTTAGCTTGAATCTTAAATCAGGAGTTCATCTAACGATGAATATTGAATGCTTTGTTACTAAGCTATCTTAGCTTTGATTGTAAGCAACCCTGATTTGAAAGGCTATATAAGGGAGAACTCTAGCAATTGGAAAATCTAATCCCGACACTTCCGTGTGTCCTAGTTGCAAAATAGAGTCGATTCTCCTTTAACCTAGGTTTTCCAAAACCATTATTAGGTTAACGACTTGAAGACTTCATTTGGGATTCGTGAAGCCAGATCCAACTATTTTTTCTGTAGTTGCGTATTCTTATCTTACTTTTTCTATCGTATTGAGTTTTATCTTCTATAAGATTTACTCGAGATTTATCTCCGATAGGTAAGATATAAAAAGTAATCACAACAGTTCTTCGTCTCAGACTCTTGTGATCCCGCAATAACTTTTTATGTTAATCAGTTGGGTTATTGGGAGGTGACTGATATTTCTAGGCTGGTCTTCGGCATCAAAGACGGAACAAAAAGAATAAATGGTAGGAATATCTGTGGGAGACAGATTTGTTTATAAGTCTTCGACTTTGGGTCATAGTAACTCTTAGTTGTGGGTGAGATCAGCTAAGGGAATCAAGTGCACAGAATCCGACATGGTTCTATAGGCGTAAGGAACGCGACTGTACCTTAATCAGTGTGAGACTTGTTAGAGATCAACTACATTCCAGTACGAAGTTAACTTGTAGTAGGCTAGTGTCTGTAGCGGCTTAATACAATGTGGTGTTCAAAGTTGGACTAGGTCCCAGGGTTTTTCTGCATTTGCGGTTTCCTCGTTAACAAAATTTCTGGTGTCTGTGTTATTTCTTTTCCGCTTTATATTTGTTTATATAATTGAAATATCACAGGTTGTGCGTAGTTCAATCACAGTTGATAAATCCAACCTTGTTTGTTAGATATAACATGATTGACACTTGGGCATTGGTCTTTGGTACCATTCAAGTTGTTTCTCATATAAAAGTCGTCGATTATATTCTAAAAATAACAAAAGAATTAGATAAACCGATCGTAAGAAATAAATTGCTTAGTGATTATAACTACGTGCTGATAACATGTTATGAAATAAAGAAGAGCCAACAGTAGAAGGAAAGAAGAAGTGAGAACTATATTCATGTCTGTATAAGTAAACATTTTTAATCCCTTAGTATATCAACATTTTTTATTTTATTTTATGATTTTTTTATTTTATTTTGATTGCTTTTTATCAATATTAGAAAATTTAGACATAAATGATATTTTAAAATTGATTGATGAGTTTGATAACAAGTATCTACGAGACCGAAAATTAAACAACGATGTTAGTGCTTCCTATACAATCACTTTTGAAGGTTTTCCTTCAATTATGGAAATTCGGATTTTAGCAAGTTGATAACTTCAACTTTTACATGTGGATGTAACTAGTTTTATAATTTATAAAGAGATAAACTATGTATCTAGTCTAAACTCTTTTTATTTCAGTATTATAAGCATTATCAGGAAAACATTTAGTTTATATGTGTAGGGGAAAACAATTTGCGAAAAAGGTGTTCTAAACGTTCTCTCCCAGGGTCATATATATATTTTAGAGATGGCCCAGCCCCCGAAGGCATTCGGTTTTTTTTTTTTTTTAAAGCTACAGTTATGACCTTATTTAATACGCCAGGACAAAAAGTGGATCTCCCTAGTTTGTGTTTGGGCTCCTAATATCTTTTTAGATATAGCTGACATCTGCAAAGTTAAACACATTTTGAATAGCAAAATTTTGAGTATATTCTTTTCATTTATCTTTCGGATATGAAGTAACCGAAAGGATCATCTTTTCCATGATCTGTTTACGGTTTGAATGAGTAGACTCATTGCAAAAATTATGGGCAGTTTGACCTGTGATTCATTTGAGACTACGTATTGACGTAATACCTCCTACCAGGGATTAGAAAGAAAACTTTTCGGGTTGTAATGAAATCAAAACACTCTTGTTGCCACCACCAAAATATAAGTCTTGTAAATCATAAGTGGAAGAAATATTTATGTGAATTTTCATTGAAAGAGAAATTTATCCAAAAATTAAGGAGACCAGTTGAAGAAATATTATTATAAATGTTAATTTAAAGAGAAACTTATCCAAAAAATTAAGGAGGCCAATGGAAAAACGAGTAAACCCGGTTGTGTAGAACTTGACTTTGAAAGAGATACATAAGTATCGAGGTATATTATCTTGATTATGTTATTGCTAATAACTTTAGCAGCATTGGCAGCTTGTATGACTGCAAATATGTTTTGTTAGTAATTGATCATCTTAATGATATTCATGCTAAAATGGCTCATTTACATCTCCATAAAAAATGTTTTGCATGATTTCAAAAATAGAAAATAAAATATATGGCATTGTACCTCACCTTGATCTTTCTAACTGTCAAAGTATATATACTTTTTCTTTTTTTGAAAAATGTACGTCATATGTAATAAAACAGAAACATAAAAGTTACAAGAGATAATCTTCTATGTTGTTTGCCCTTATCTCTGGGGCATGACCTGATATATGAGAATCCCCCAACATAACATGGAAAAATAGGTTCAATTACAACTAAATTCCATCTATCAAAGGAGATAACAGGAAACAGAAAGCTTGGCATTTGATTCCACTGATGTTTCAGTAATATTTTCTTCCTTGCATTCTTTGCTACTGCATCAACTACTTTATTACTACTTCTATGTTTAAAAATGAAACCCCAAAAAATTACTTCCAAGGGACTGTAACATAATTTTCTTTGATTCATGGATTATTGTTTGGTTTCTCTAATGTATGGCAGTTGGCTTGTTGTTTGCACGAACCATGATTCTCTAAAAATCTCCTTTAATTTAAAAGGCTTGAAAATCCATGTGTTTTGCTCATAAAGATGTTTCTAGTAGAGTTAAAACTTTTTCCTCTTCAGGACTGGCTATCCTGAATATCCTAGCTCTAGCCGTGACAAGTTAACATGTATCAGATCTCAAATCATACCATAACTCGAAATGAAGAAGCATTTAAGCAAGATGCATCTATGTATAGTTTTAACTAATGTAATACATGTGCTTCTGATTTTTGAGAGGGACAATACACGTTCCTTATGGTGCAGACATAATTGTTTTGTAAAGCACAAGAATCAGTAATTGCAACTAAATGAAGAGCTCAAAACTGTAAATGTCTTTGAATGTTCAAAGAGGTTTGCAGGTTAGTGTATGATTTCAATTGGAAAGTTCTTTCTATCCAAATCATACAACACTTAGTTGTTACAATCTAAATATCTCTACTTTATCTTTTCCTGCATTCCAGTTAGGATGCAGTTCCATAAAAAGGCAATCAGATGTTAAGTTTAGATTAAAATCTGCTTGGGGAGGCACCATCCAAACTGACCTTGTGCAAGAACATTTAAAGAAAAGATTCTTAATGGACTCACATGAGATTATTCCATAAAATGCATTGATATTAAAATTGGGTATAAAATGCCCTAGGTTTTTTCTTAATGGCAACACATTATGAATGCATTTCCATATGCAAATCTTAATCCTATGCGAGACCTTTAACTTCCAAAATGACTTCCAGAATTTAGCAGTAGTAGAGAGAGTTCAGATCATAATTGGTGTGGATATACTATTTATCATACATTGATTTAACAGAAAACTCACTATTGCTAGTCAGTAGCCACCTTAATTTATCCGTTCTCTATTATCTGCCTAGTCTGTAAATTTTTTTACTCCCAATATTGATTCGGATATACATGTGGGAAAGTTATTTTTAACTTTTTCAAAGTTCCACCTCTGTGTGTCTGCGTTGATAAGCTCAGAGACAAGTGTTCACATATTGGTTTTATTCTTAAAAACATAGATTTAATTTTCCTCCACACCTGGTATCCATACGTCATACCAAACACCAATCAGCTTACCATCACCTACCTCCAAGAAACTGTATTTTGAATGGTGGATATGCTCTGTAGGATGCATTTTCATATCCAAGAAGCATTAAAGCAGTTGTATTACAAAAATATTTTTCTTTTAGTAGCGAAGACATTAGTATATTTGAGTGATTTACAAGCCTCCATGCCTAACTTTGCTATCACTTCTTTATTCATTTTAGCCGCTTTTTGAACCCAGGCCACCCGTTCATACTGGTTTGCAGAGAAAATTCTATGTTTTCAGATTACCTCTCTTGTGGTTATTTTCCTCCCCCACCAAAAGTCTCGCTGAATTGCATTAATTCTTGATGTAATCTTTTATGGGAGAATGAAACAACCCATCTGATAGACCGGTAGGCTAGATATCACAAATTCATCGAGGACTAACTTGCGGGTTTATGCTGACAGTTTGCTTTGCGCAACCCTACACTCTTTGTTCCATATTTACAACAAATTTATCAAAGGTTTTTAATTTTGGTATGAATCTTTCATATTTATCTTTTTGATTTTGAGTAACTTGATCATCATGCTCTGGTGTCTAGAATGAGTTCTTGTACTGAAAAATAATCCAGATTTATTGAAATTTATTAATTGCCCCGAGGAAGCATTAAATTGCTCAATTATATTCAAAAGGTTTTTACAGTGTACGAGATTGCCTTTGTGAATAATAGGCAGTCATCGAAGAAAACCAGATGAGAGACTGGCTAACTGTTAAATGATATTTTAATTCCTTTATTTTATTTTTTTGAAATTTTCCATGGCTATTACAAATTTTGAGAAAACTTCCATGTAAATGATAAAAAAGATAAGGGAATAGTGGATCCCCTTGCCTTAGTCTCCTAGAAGGTTTAAATTTTTTTTAGGACACTCATTTCATAAGACATCAATAGATGTTGTGGAGAGACATTGGTGTATTAAAGCACACCACTCCCGACTGATACCCAAAAGCTTTTAGAGTTTGATTAAGAAATTCCAAATGCCTATCGGAAGTCTTCGATATATCAATTTTGGCTCTTAGACCCCATTTTTTGTTTTCATTTGTTTTGGAGTGTGTATCAAATCATGTGCCACCAGTATGTTGTCTTCTATTTGTCTTGAGGATAGAAAAGCAGATTGAAATGTTAGCTCTGATTCAGAATGTTTTTAAAACTAAAACTTAGATCCTAAACTTAAGGAAACTTCCTTGTTCTTGATTCCAAAAATTAAAAATCCTAAAACCCCAACTGGTTTCAGGCTAATTGGGCACACCCTATAAAATCCTCTCCAAATTGCAAGCCAGTGAACTCAAGGTGCACTTACAAAGTAAGGAGTCTCCTTTTCAATCTGTCAAAGTACACTGAACTGCAAACAAGGTTTTGTAAACTGGCGATAATGTATACTGCACTATAACAAACTTCTAAGAGCATCTTCAACAAAGGGTGAAAATATTTTTTTTTAAATGACATATAGGATTTTAGACCCATTTAGTATAAATGCATCTCCAGTGGTTAGGTTCTACAAACTAGGAGGGATCAAATACTAAATATGAAGGTGTTAAAGAAAGTGTTAACTACACCTTCGGGATGACCCCTAACTAATTCCATGTCATCAATTTTATTTTAAAAAAATAATTTAAATAAGGAATCAGGCTAAATGTTATTTTTTTTAATGTTTATCTAAATCTAAAATACATGGTATAACCTCAACTACTGGAGATGAATTTTAGTATAAAGGGTCTTATTAAGATCTAGGTATAAAATTTAAACAAATGGAGGTCTAACAATGACATCCACGTAGGATTTTTTTGACCTACTATTGGAGATGCCCTAAGAGATGAAGGATCCCTTCACACTTTTATTCTCACACTATCTAACACATTCGCTCTCTTTTTTGTGAACAAAAATAAAATGTTAATGAACTTGAAACTAGATATTTTGGAATACGTTCCTGTTGCAAAGCTCTACATATCTACCAAAAATTAGCGCATTCCAAAATGTATAACACTCTCATCTACCGATCTTAATTTCAATGGTTACAAATCAGTTGGTTTTCGACGGCTCATTTTCAAAGCTCATTTTTCGGAATAAGCTCATTTTTGCTAGAACATATAGCTTTATAAGAGGAACATATCCCCAAAATATTAGCTTCAAATTCGTAACGGTTTGATTTTATTCAAAAAAAACAAAGTTCAATGTGTGAGAATAAAAGTGTTAGATTGATTTATCATCACTCATTCAACTCTATATGCCAAATAAATAATTACCAAGGAAATAAATGACTTCCCAGCTTCAACGTGGGAAAAAGAATTTTGCAACTCTCAACATTGAACTTTAGCACACTTGCCACAATTATTCAGAAAATTTCCCGCTGAAATATCACAATTTTGGGTTATTGGCATATGAATCCCATTTACCCAAAACCCATCTATCATAATCCTAGTACAAAAGGTCCTCCTGAAGACTGAAAAGATATGTATACATACATTACACAAACAGAAAAATGCCTCACTTAGCGGATTGGGTGATATTGAGCAGACACCCTTTTGGGAGGAAGCTTGCGCAGGATGAAGAGGACAAGAGCTGAGGGTAGAATTTCAGCAAGCTGTAGTTCGATTTTTGGACAATAATTAAGTTAGAATATGGTTTTGAAGCAAATATAACAAGTTAACGTCGCAAAGCTTACCAAGTAATACACTAGGTTCAGAACTGGATGATCCAAAACGTCGAGAGAGGCATCCTTATCAAATGCAGATAAAGCAACCTGCCCATGAACATATTATGAGTAGGTAACATCGTGGTGTACCAGAACATCAAGAAATATACATTACGTATCTACTGAATTTGAGATTTAAATCTGTATCTTTCCATGCTTTACAGTTGCATATTACATGCACTCAACTAGCACAAAAAATGAGATCATCAAATCATGCCTCTCTGAAATTTGGTTTGGTTCTCTTGTTGCAATTTCTTTCTTCTTCCGTGATAATTAAGGATCACATCCCAGGAATTCAGGCATTAAGATGTTTCCTAGCTTTACCATCCCAACAACACAAGTCTTAGCTATCCTAACCCTATAATTATTCTTTTTGCAACTCTCCAATATATAGCTTTTTAAAACATAGTTAATTATGAGTACGCCACGAAGTATATTTATACACACATTCGCCAGACCTATATTTTATATCCTTAAGGTTTTCATTCACTTGGCATGTTCAGCTAAGCCGTTAGAAATAAATAAATAGCATATTCACTAGCTACTAAATTCAGGGCACTCACCACAAAGCACCTGAGGAGAAAGCAGGCGAAACATACTGCTGTGACAGATCCAACCTGAATCAGATTCCGGACAAAATTATAAGGTTTAAGTTGGAGAAGAAAAGGAATATTCTCAAACATTTGATGCAAAGAGAATGCTGCATGAGATTCAACGTCCTTCGATATATCTTGCTAATATACTATGGAGTTTCATTTCATGCTTGTTGATTTATGCGCTATGTTCCTGAATTGGAAAAAATGTTGCCTGCAACTAAGATACACGATTTATGGGCAGCCTACAAATGGGGCAGTAATTACCTCATGAAGCTTCTTTCTTCTCCCTTTAGACTCGATAGGAAATCGCCGCAGCATGAAAAATAATCTGCAACATTAAAATGGATAACTTGTTATTTACTTCAAGCTAAAGCCATGGGGTAGAACCATATACACTATGAGGAAAATTGTATAGAAAGAGGACTTGCCTTCCTCCATAAATCAAGAAACCTAGCGCAGCAATGAGTGACACCACTGAAAAGCAAGAAAGGAAGCAAGCATTCAAAGGAAAGAAAGCGATCAAATGCACAAAACCAAGTAGGTGAAATTAAGGACCTCAATTCCTAAGATTGGCAATAAAACTACACCTGCCATAAATATCTTCCCAACAGACTCTGCAACATCATTGTCGTTTATCCACAGGTATATCCAGAGACAAACCTGACATTAAGAATCTGTAAGTTTCCACATAAGCATAGCGGGGGAAATTAAAAGTCTGATTGCCTAATTTCTATCTTCAATTTAGTAAGTTAGTGCGTTACGCGTAACTTCATTCAACATACTAAACAAACTTTTAGTTCAGACAGGAGATCACAAGATTTTGCTAGTTCTTCTTTTTTACTTCTTTTTCACACAGTTGAATAACATAGATCAAAGAATTGGATGATAACTGATAAGTACAATTTGTAACCAAGGAGAACAATTGAAATTAAGAGTGCCTTGTGGCACTGAGGAAAAAGTGCTGCTTCACGCCCCTACTTCCCTATGTAGGATTTGTGAAATTATCTAAATTGCAAATAAAACAAATGTCTAATCCAGTGAAGCATAGCTACTTCTTGAGGAGCATTATGAGATATAAAGCAAGTACGCAAACACTACATGTACTTTGAGAAGACCAGGAGGCAGAAAGAAGTTCAATTTTACTCTTTGAGTTAATACTTAATGTTACAAATACTGAGAACTATAAATGATTTGGGTGAAGAGTGCACCTGTATGAGATATACTCCACCGTTGACTGAAATGTACACAATCCTGAGCTTATCCGTTGGAAGACTTCTTGCCTGTCCACATTAGAAATTGAATTACACCTTTACTTTCTGGTTCAGTAACATATGCAGAAGTTTCTCTTGAAGAGAGTTGTACGCTTGTTATTTCAGTTTTGGTATTCCTTAGGAATCCTTTTTTCACTCGTGAAGGAATCAATCACAGTTGATAACATCACTGCAATTGCTGCTTGTGTTTAAGTAGGATACGGAAGCAATTTTCTTACTTGCCTGATGATATATCTCTGCCCAAAATAAGACAAGTAGCGTGTAGGTAGAGAAAAACAGCAGTCCAGGAAACTCCACTAGCATCAAAGTAAACACCTGTCACAAGCAAACAAACAGTTCATATCAGACCCCTTGATCGCACAAATAATAAACTACATCTCTTTTTGCAAACATGGTATTTGTATCCCAACACTTCGAGTCCATATAGTTAATTAATGCGTCCTAACCGAAGTCTTATAATTCATTTAATGCAGATAGGTACTTAGCTGAATTATTTGCAAGTACATCCATCTTTTAAACATATCAACAAGAATCACTTTTTTGCATTCTAGCTTATCCTCTATTTTTGTTGGATAATAAAGATCCATGCTTTGCAGTTTGCTCCTAAATAAACAAGTATCTAAACTACCATTTTTGTGGTTTTACGCAACCTCTAGATCAGTTACTGATTAATTGGAAAGCGAAATAAAACTGTTTTAAAGACAAATTTAGCCGACACGAACATATGTACATAATCAATTCTAAACGAATTCACCTTGACAAAACCAGTAAGTTCTTGAAAATGCTACCTTAATCTTGAAAACGAAAACTTGCTTATGAAACCCAAATACGATTGCCCTCGCTGCAATACAAATTAGGTAGATATGAGTTAAAAACCTGATCAAATTAATTGCACACACCCAAAAAAAATCACCAAAAAAACAACAGATTATTCACCTCCGTTTACGATAAAGTTCATTAGATGAAAAACTTTCTGCGTTGTCCATCCATATTCAGGCACTCTAACTTCAATCCTTATGAGTTGAATCTACACCATACAAACCCAGAAAATTGCCTTGAGCCCAAATTAAAAAAAATGGTACTAAATTCGCATTTTAAGCTAATAACTTGGTAATCTTAATCCAAACAACACCTAAAACAACTAAAATCAAAGCTCAAAAGAAATCAAAGAACCTAATCTACTGAAGTCAAACACAAACTCAAAAGAACATAAAATCAAAAGAGGATAGAGATTGACCAAAGCAACTAAAGAAACTAGGGCATAAGCACCACAAAGAGAGAAGAAGATTCCATCCTGCCATTGAGTTGACTCATTAACTTGGTTCCACCAATCAGAAGCCGGAGCTGTGAAATCCATTGCCGTCGAGATATTAAAGGGCAATCTCGTCATTTAAAGGTTCTTCTCCCGAGAGATGGAATCCAAGAATCCGGGAGGAAGAGGTTTCTGAAAGTAGAGAGAGACCAGAGAAAGAGAGACAAGTAGAAGAAGGAGGAGGAGAAGGAGAAGATCTCTCTCTCTATCTAACAGCCAGCAGCGAACCAGCCAATCAGGTTTCTGAGTCTAACAGGGGTTAGTCCACGAGTGAGTTGGAGGGAGTTTAATGTATTTTGAATTTTGGGGATTTTGAGGGAGTGTAAGAGAGTATTGGGAGTTTGAGAGAGTTTGGTGTGTTGAGTGTAGGGAATTTGAGGAATTTGAGAGACTCTCCCAAAATCTCTACTTTTTTGAGAGATTTGGAGTGAGGCAAAAATACACTATAAACTCCCTAGAACTCCCCAGAACTCCAAAAAAAAAACAAACTCCCAATCATTCTAATTTTTACCACTAACAGGGAGTTTAAGAGTTTCTTTCAAACTCCCCCACGACTAACGGGGTTTTCTAGGGAGTTGGGGAGACTCTTCTAAACTCTCCCACGACTAACGGGGATTTTAAGAGACTCCCTCGAACTCCCTCACGACTAACGGGAAAAAACACAACTACACCCAACTCCCCCAACTAACGGGAAAAAACACAACTACATCCTGTACAATAAATCAAAGAGAGGGAAGGAGTGTTTGGTTGGTGTGAAAAACAAAGTCGACTGCCACTGCTACTACTTTATCTCTTTCTCTCTCTATTTAATTCTCTAATCTCTCCTCGTTCCTCTTTGATCCAACAAATTTATAAGTATATTATTGCTCTTAAATTACGGTCCTCGAGTTATGACCCCAAAGGTGTCACCATCCTTTCACAAAAAACCCATCAAAACAAAAGTAACACAAAAACCCCATCAAAACAAAATTAACACAAAAACCCCAAATTTAAATGTTGGTTTCATCAAATTTTATGATGAAACTAAAATAAAATTTGATGAAACCAACATTTAAATTTGGGATTTTTGTATCAATTTTTAAAAATTGGGGATTTTTGTATCAATTTTGTTTACAACGGAGTTTTAATGGATCACAACATTTGAGTGGGGTTTGTGTACCACAAGTTTGGTCACCTTGGATTTTTATGACTAGTTTTGCTTAAATTAATCCGTCTTGTTGATCAAAATCCATATTTGTATACCCTCTATAACAGGCGTGTACGTTCCCTTCTTTTAAGGGAAAAATATCGTTTCGTCCTTTTTTAGGTGGGCCCATGTCTGTTTGGTCCTTTTGCAAAACGCTTTTACTGTTTGGTCCATAATTATTTAAAAATATAAAACAGACAAAAATACCTTTATGTGTTAATTTTTACTTATTTTCTGTAGCAGTTCATTCTGTGTGATGAACCATCAAAGTTCATTCTTACAAATGAAAACCTAATAAAAACCAAATTAAATCACATATGAACGAACTTCATTATTTCATTAAAATTCGACAAAAATTTCATCATTAAGAACAAACCAGAGTTCATTTCTGGAATGAACTCCTCATAAAACCTTTATAAACCAGAGTTCATTTCTGGAATGAACCCTCATAAAACCTATATAAACCAGAGTTCATTTATGGAATGAACTCCTCATAAAATCTATATAAACCAGAGTTCATTTCTGGAATGAACTCCTGATAAAAACCTATATAAACGATTATGTTCATCAACAACAGAGTTCATTCCAAAAATGAAGTTCATTTCAGTAATGAAGTTCATTCCAGGAATGAAGTTCATCTTAAGCAGCATCAGCAACAACAAAACTCATAAATCTTCATCTTCAACAGCAGCAGCAAATTTCTAGGGTTTGACGAGTTCATCTTCATCATCATCTCCAATCGCAGCAACATCAAGAAAACCAAAAACCCTAATTAAATCTTCAACAACAACAGATCTATCTTGAGTTCGTCTTCATCTTCATCACCAATCGCAGCAAACATCAAGAAAAACAAAAACCTAATTAAATCTTCAACAACAGCAGATCTATGTTTGACAACAACAACAGTAGTATACGATGAGTTCGTTCCATCAAGAAAACACATCAAAATCTTCATCACAAAACAGAGTTCATTCCTGAAATGAACTCCGTCATCTTCATCTTCTTCATCAGCGGCAGCAACTCATCTTCATCGTCTTCATCCTCTCCATCATCAGCAGCAACAACAAACGAAAAAACATCAAAATCTTCATCACAAACCAGAGTTCATTCCAGAAATGAACTCCGTCATCTTCATCTTCTTTTGTAGATCCGAAACTTACCCAAGCATGTGAAGATGATAAAGGTTCATCATCATCATAAATAGCAGCAAAATCTTCAACCTCACCGTCTTCATCATCAAAACAGAAGCAAAACATCAAAAAAAAACCCGCAAAACTTCATCGTATTCATCATCATCATCGTTCATCTTCTTCATCACTAGCAGAGAAAAAAAAGAGAGAAGAGAGAATCATTCATCATTATCTTCATCTTCTTCATCACTAGCAGGAAGAAAATAAAAAAGAAAAAAGAGAGAGAGAAATTCTAGATCTGAAAATATAGGAGAGAGAAGGTAAATCTGAGAATGATTTCTTCTCTCTTACTTTTTGACTATATATATGGTCCTAATCTAAAAGGGTATTTCTGCCACTACAAGATGACAATTACATCATCCATGACGTCATCGTAGGACCAAACCATAATTTCTAGGACCAAACTATAATTTATATTACCAAATAAGACCAAACAGACAATTAACTAGGTCAACTGGACTAGACTCTCTCTAATATATTATTTGTAGGACCAATTGGTATTTCCTACTTCTTTTAATTGGATGCGCACTCTTTTTTAATTTTTTTTATTTATATTTTTATAAGAACAAAATCAGTTCGTCACCCAATTCCTGCAAAGTTGTGAAGGCCAAAACACCAAACTTATATCCGTCTAGCACATCTCCATATATTTGTTGCATTTTCGAGTCGCAGCTGCCGAAATAGTACGACCCGGTGTGAAGTGATGAGTGCTAGCGCTTGTGAAAGGTGATACCCACATCCATGGAAACATCTTTCCCATCCTCCCAACTGTATACTGATAGGTGTCGTAAAAACCTTCATTTATATATAATATTTATGCTTTCTTTGCTATTATCCTTGTGAATCACATTTCTTATGTTTGCTTTTAAGTTTATTAGGTGCAACAGAGTCATTTGGAGAAAAAGAAGAAGAAAACACTCATTTGGAGCGAAAGGGACAGAAACGGCATTTCACTGGCTCATGATACGCGGAGTCTATCCATGGATTAGGAGGCAACCAGCTGAGCTTGTTTAGTGGATGTAATTGTGGTGGCCTGTATCATATATTGGGCGCCTGTAGCAATAAAAGCCATTACCTTATCCTTGGATTCAGAAAAATGTTTTTCTCTTCATTATTTTTACTAGTTCGACTGAAATCGAGAGGAGAAAGAGAAGCAGTGTTGAGCAGCCGCTGAATGCTGAAATTAAGAGATCTGTGAAGCGATGAGGAATTAGTTCTGTGAGCTGTTGAAGATTGAAATAACCAAGGGAGATGAATTCGATGGTGAACTGAAATTGCAGACACATGAAATTGGGGTTTCAGAGAATCAGAAAGAAGTCGAAATTGGAAGAGAGGGAGATGCGTTTCTTAGTTGGAATCTGGGGTTCTGTGTGCTTGAAGTTAGAGGAGGATGAATCAGAAATGAAATTGAAGGATGGGTTTGGTTCATTTCGAGAATCAAATGGATCTGTGATGTTTGTTTGTTGCAGATGTTCATGGGTGTGAAATTAGGGTTCTCTGAGCTGCAAATCGAGAGATGAAGAAGAATGAGAGATGGGTCTGAGCTAGAACAATGTTGGCAGTGATGTTGATAGTATTGAGAGAATCAGGTAAGAATTATTGATGCTGCCGATAAGAAATAGAAGTTCAAACTCAAAAGAAAGAATGGGTTTGTCTGAGATAGTGCAGAATTGGATCTGCTAATGATTATAGAGGCAGAGATTTAAGAAATCTGAGATGGGTTTACTGAAGTTGTGAAGCTGCAGCTAATGGTTGCTGTGTAAACATGGAATGGAAGGATGGGTTTTTACTTGAATTTTGTTTACTGCAAGAACTGGGGCAGAGCTGGAGAATTACAAGGTTACAGTGCTGAGTTATGCTGCTTGTGAAGGTCTGAATTGGAGATGGCTTGTTGTTTTTTAACAGAGAAGATGGAATGAAGAAATTGAGGAAGTGAACAGTGTTGCTGAGAATTGTGGTGATACAGTGAATGGCAGTAATGGAGTTTAGAAGATGCTGGTGTTATTGGTTCAATGGATTATTGAGATTCCTTGTTGTGAACTGAAGATGGTGGTTGTCTAGAATCTGAGATGCTGGTGTTTGTTGTTTCGTGGAGCAGTGAATGATGGTGTTCAACTGAAGAGAATTTCAGTTGCTGTGTTCAAGTGATGCAGGTGGGAGCTGTGTTGGCTTGCTAGTGCAGTCATGGCCACAGTTTTGTGTGGGTTAGAACAGGGAATGTGAGCATGGGCTAGCTGTTGTTGGTACCTGTCTTAATAGAGAAGAGAAGCGGCTTAAGCAGTTGAAGCGAAGAATTGCAGATGCAGGGGTTGAGCTCATGAATCAGGTTTTAATGGTTTTATGACTGATTCAATTGAAGCTTATGGTGAATGTGCAGCTGGTTATGAGGTTGGCCTGAGTTGGTGGTGAACAAGACAGTGTTGCACTTGGTTAAGGACTGAAGTTGTGTGTGAAGTGTTTCAGTTGAGGTTGTAGCTGCTATTGCTTTGGTTGAGCAGTTTGCAGATGGTGGCAGCTGTCTAAGGTGTTGAGCTGCAGTTCTGGTAGAATGATGTTGATTCAAGGAGTTTGTTTGAAATGAAGCTGTGAACTGAGACAAGAATGTGCATTACAGACTGAGTTAGCAATGCAAGAGTTGAAGTTGATGTTGTTCAAAACTGGAGTTGGTGGTGACTGAAATTAGATGTATGCCTAGGTCTTGCAATAATGATTGAAGCAGCTGATGTTGAACTGGTGAGAATGGAAGAGCCAAGATGGCTGCAAAATTATGCACAGCCAAGATAGCTGGCCAAGGAGCTGTGATGCACAGTCATTGTGCAACATAATTTATGGCCTGTGCAAGATTGCAATGGCTTTGGCCTTGGCCACTCAGCCCTTCCAACTGAGTAAGACGTTGACTCGTTCTAACTCAGTGAATATGACTGGTTGACCCAGTTTGACTCAGTTGACTCGACCGAGTTGACTCGTTGACCGGGTGGACTTTGCCGGTAACCTGAGATGTTTTCCGGCTGCTCCTCCGGCCATCTTACCAGTTTCCGGCGACCTCCTTTGGGACATATTTTCTACATGGTTGTTCTCACATATGGACCGGGTGGACATCTTTGTATTGGGCTTTGGTCTTTGAAGACCTAGTTTTGGAAAGAGGAAAAGCTACAAAAAGAGAAAGTTTTTATAACTTTGGGGATATCACGTATTTTCTACTTGTAGTATTGGAGAGCGGTGACTAGGGTTTGCTTTCGTTTATTTTTCATCTTCTTCATTTATTATTGATTATGATGATGATGAACTCAAAAGCTATGAGTAGCTAAATAACTATTATTGGTTATGGGATAATAAGTTCATTTCATCAAACATGCTATGTGATTCAATGAATTAGTTTTGTCTCAATAATTTATTGTTTATGATTCATGGCTTATATTGTTTTATGATTTGAATGCTAGTTTGGTTGAGTCCGGAATCAATTAGATTAGTCTTCACTCTATTGCTAGATTAGGGTTATTATACGAAAAAGTGATAATTCCTGATTACAAGTAGCATAAATGTGAGTAGTGCTTGTAGTGATATATCCTACTAGTCACATATGAATCATAACCTTTGTTAAAACGAATTAGTGCTTTTACACGTTTGTTTCCATTGATTAGTCTTATTTCATAGAACTTAATGCTCTTAGAGCGTCCACAATGGACGACTAAACCCAAATATAGTGTCCAGTTGATAGGCGTAGTGGGACGGACCATCGATCAAAATTTGATCAAAGACTAAAATCCAGACCAAATTTGGTCTGCGACCAAGACCAAACCCAAATATAGTCGGGCGTTTATATAGTCCACGCCCCATAACCAGACGGACGTATACTCTACGCCCCACACCAGGCGTTGATATATTCTACGCCCCACACCAGGCGTTGGTATAATGTCCGCCCGTCTTTTTTTTTTTTTAATCTTTTGTGTGGGGCGGGCTTAATACCTCCGCCCCACTCTTTACAAAATTCAAATTCATGGGGCGGGCATAATACCTCCGCCCCACTTTTTTTCTTTTTTCTTTTTATTTTTTTTTTCTCCTTCGGGCGAACGTATACTCTACGCCCCACACCAGGCGTTGATATATTCTACGCCCCACACCATGCGTTGGTATAATGTCCGTCTGACCAAATTTAGTTTTTCCACCGTAGGGTAACACACCAGATTAAACCCAAAATTTGATCTTTTTTTTCCTCTTTGGTCTTTGGTTATACTCGCACCACTGCAGTTGCTCTTAGGGAGTTAAACTTAATTGTGCTTTTACACTTTAGGTTGCTTTCTAGGTAGATTTCACAATAGCATCTTTTAATGTTGTTTGTGATAAAATCGGGAAATAAACGGGATACTCTTGCGATCAAGGTATCCTAGGACTTTTAATAAATGAGAGATTAAAATATCAATTCTAGTCATTGATGAAAATACATGTTTGTGAATGATACTATCCCGTGACCGATATCTTCTTCTTATTGATTATTTTCATATTTTATTGCTTTCAATTATTTTTATTGTTTTGCTAAAACAAAAATCTCCCCCCTTGGTTACTAAGAAACTGAATTTTATACCAACAAAAGCCTCTCTGTGGGAACGAACTCTTTCTTACCACGTACTTCATTTATATTAGTAGAGCGAGAAAGTGAAATTATTTTTGACGCATACGACTGCGATCAAATTTTGGCGCCGCTGCCGGGGAGGCATACGGCTTGTTATTAAGTTTTTAGTTTCTTATCATCATTTCTGCTTTCATATTTGCTTTTTGTTTTCTTGTCTTGTTTCTCACTTGTTTGCGAGAATTGTTTTCAGGTACCTAATCCCTGGCTTCTAAAGATTGGAACTATCCAAGGTGCGGGATAGCTACTCGAAGAGGCACAATACTCCAACCAAGTCAAGACACGACGGAAGAACAAGAGTTAGAAGTGGAAGAAGAATTACAACTAGAAGAATAACAAGAGGTTTCATTTGTAGAAGAACCACTAGTTGAAGAAGAAGAAGCAATAGGTGATGCAAATCGTACACTCAAGGACTTGGCTTCTCATAGGCTTGATGCACAACGATGGTGTATTGAGACAAACTCAACCTTCGAGATCAAGCTGGGGTTGATTAGAGAGTTACCGAAGTTCCATGGTATGGCGAATGAGGATCCAAACAAGCATCTCATGGATTTCCATACCATAGTCACGACCATGCTACCACCGGAGACTAATGCCGATGGTGCAATGTTGAAAGTTTTTCCATTCTCTTTGGTGGACAATGCTAAGGAATGGTTGTATTATTTACCATCCGGAAGTGTCACTACATGGAACGGGTTGAATAAAATCTTTCTAGAGAGTTATTTTCCTGCGTCAAAAGCTACTCAAATTCGCAAAGACATTTGTGGGATAAAACAACACGTAGGAGAATCTTTGTATGAATGTTGGGAGCGATACAAGAGATTGGTGGCAAGCTGTCCACGCCACTAATTCGGTGACGCTATGATAATCCAGTACTTTTATGAAGCCCTCCAAACAAGTGATAGATATCTTCTTGATGCAGCGGGTGGTGGTGCACTAGTGAACAAGACGGTGGCCCAAGCTACCGAGTTGATCGAAAGCATGGCTGCAAACTCGCAACAATTCTAAACAAGAGGTGAACCAATGGTTAGGCGAGTGCATGAAGTTACAGAGTTATCATCACACCGTGATCAAAGGATGGATAACATGGAGCAAATGATGCAAAAGATGGTTGCGGTTATTTTACCTTCATATGGTGAAGAGTTGGAGCAAGCTAATGCGGTCTTTCCTAATCAACAAAGACGGTATGATCCCTACTCGAACACTTACAATCCGGGATGGAGAGATCACCCAAAGTTTAGCTATGCAAACAAGCAAGGCGCGGTTCAACAACCTACATTCAACCGTTCGGGTGGATTTCAACCACCACAACAACAATTTCAGCCGCAACAACAACAATTTCAGCAACCACAACAATGGATGCAAAATCAAGGTTCCGATATCGATGCAAAGCTTCAAACTTTTATGCAAAGCATTTCTACCATGTTTAAGGAAAGTCAACAAGAAACTAAGAGTGCTATCAAGGAGTTGCAGACACAAATGGGCTCCATGGCGATTGATATAAACAAGTTGAAGGCACAAAATAGTGGGAAACTCCCTTCTCAACCTATCAACCCAAAAGAGGGTGTCAATGCTATTACGTTGAGAAGTGGTACACAACTTGTCACGAGCTAAACGGAATTTATGGAATTTATGTTTCCATAATGAAGGATATGTTTACACCATTACTTCTTGCCATTACTAACCGCCTCACTTTATGACCCTTTCTGTAACGGGCGTATTGCACGCCGCACGCTGTAAACCGCCAGACCAATACCCTGATGAGTATCCCCCAGTTTGTGACATGTTTTGATGTCTCGAGTATTTTCGTGGAAAACATGTAGCACTTTGCTACGTGTGACAAGTTAAAAATTAGAGGCTTGTCGTAGGTAAATAGCATATGTGATGCTAGGCTCGTTTTGGCTAGTTGCCTAAAACTTGTCACGAGCTAAACGGCTCGGTGGCTAATTTAGATGGTTGAGATTACCTCTCATGAGGAAGAGTGGCCATTGATTATGGCTGCATATTGTTGTATAGCGAAGTGGCGACATTGACATAGTAGTGCCTGGTGGAGCCATGACATAATATCATGCTAGTGGTTGTGACATGGCGGCATGCCAGTGGCCGTGGCATATCAACATGCTAGTAGACGTGGCATAGCGACATGCTAGTATCCGTGGCATGGCGGCATGCTAGTAGCTTTGGCATGGTGGCATGCCAGTGGCCGTGGCATAACGGCATGGCGGCATGCCAGTAGCTGTGGCGTTGTAGCATGGCCAAAGTTTAAGATTTGGCTCTGTGACTAAAGTTAAGGCTTGGCGGCATGGCCAAGGTTAGGGCTTGGCGTCGTGGCCAATTTAGGGTTTGGCACTGTGGCCTAAATTAGGCGTCGTGGCCAATTTAGGGTTTGATGCCGCGGCCGAAGTTTAGGGTTTGGCGGCATGGTCGCTCAAAAGTTGCCACAAGCTTGTTAGTTTGGTGGCGAACTTGGATGGCTGAGATTGCATCTCAGGAGGAAAGTTAGTCATCGATCATGGCTACCTTTAATTGGCAGTGGCGCCTTTAACTTGCGCTACCGTCATTGCGGCACGGATGGCATGGCTCGGGCATTCCTTCGGCGCAGTTGCGCTTAGCCATACCCACTGAAATTTCGGCACGTTGGTGTGGAAATCTTGCCTAAATTAGGGTTTGGCTTGTCGAAACCCTAATTAGCCTATATGGCACGTCGCATGGGGTGAGTGGCCATGTTTGGCGCGTTTGGCATGTGCATATGGCATGTATGCCTGGTATGTGCGTTTGGCATGCTGCTTGGAATGCTGGTGCTTTTTTGGGAAACCAATTGGCTTTGCGGCCATCTGGTGCGGTTTCCTTCTTTTCAACACTGTGGCGAGCTTAAAGTAACCTGATTGGTTAATGTAAGAGGGTCGGCCAGGCATGGGCGTGGCTACACTTCTGTGTGAGTGTGGCAGATTTAAAGCGACCTGATTGGTCGATGGGAAGTGGGGCCGGCAAGCTAGGGCGTGGCCACACTTCCAGTACGTTGTGGCAGATTTAATCGCCTAGTTTGGCTAAGCATAGTTTTTCGACCAAAGGGGTCTAATGTACTACGCGGGGCGCGAAACCCTAATTTTGCAAATTAGTCGGGTTCATGAGTTTTTTGTGAGTTATCACAATAATTGGCTGGATTTTGTATGCTGCCACAAAAATCCCTATCTACAGAATGCAGTGTGCTTTCCGTCTGAGCATTTCGTGTGATGGCCTTAACTTTGGTACTTGGAGGTTCATGCTACTCCGCTGCGAGTGAACACAAATCCGTCATGCCATACCGATATTAAGGGTTCTGCCGGGAACCTAGCACAAGAAAGTACTCAGTGAGTCTTGTATTGGCGAGGTGCCGAAATTTATAGAGCGTTTGGGATGGTTGCTACATTCGCCAGTCTGGATAAATTTCATATAAATATATTGGATGGATCAATAAATATGCCGGCGGAGAGGTTAGCACTCACGGCACCGTTTCCTTGCAGAATGACGTCACATCAGATGCAAGGTTTTACGATTTTAACCCTAACCTAAAAACCACCATCAACAATGGGAAATCAGATCATTGAGCACCTGAATCACTATGCTTCTAACAATCAGGGAACTAATATCCAACGACCAGTACAGAGGCCAATGCAAGCAATTGATTATATGACTTTTTTACTTTCTTGCTACTTATGATACCATCACTGAACTCACAGGAATTGGAATATGCATCCAAACTTCGACAGGTACCACCATTGGAAGAAGAAGCTTCTCCATCAGAGCTCACTCCAGAGACGAAGGGGACAACATAGCAGCTTTGGAAACACTAAAGTGGGCAGGACTTTTGAAGTGCAGGAAAATAAACATAGCAGGCAGTAACAGAAGACTCACTATGACAATGCAGGGAAAAGAATGATCAACTTGTTGGCAGGCAAACATCTCGGTTGACAAAATTCTGCACTTGATAAATAACTTTAGTGGTTTATTTTGGAAGGACTTCAAGGCCAAAAATTTTAAGGATATCTGTAATCTGGCAAAAATTGGCTATTCTCAGCTCAGGCCAAACTATTGGGTAGACAGTCACCAGCTGAACGATCTTCTATAATTGTTTATCCTTTCTTGAATAAATAAATAAAATATTTTCTTTTTTTTGTCTGCTTTTGGCCGAGTCTTTTTATTTTTAACCTTCTCTTTGATTCTAATGCATTGTTTATTTATCAAAAATTAAATAAAATCAACAACTATAGTTCAAATTTCGTGAGATTCAATAAGAAGTTCATTAGTCGAATAGATAGACTTCTAATTAATTTTCATTTAAAGTCTAAAGAAAAAGTAACACAAAAATGTAAAAATATTTTGTATGTAGGAAATTTTAATTAATTTTCAAAACGCCGAGAAATGTAACAGTAATGCAAAATTTCCCATTTGTCCAACCTGCAACTTACACTGCAAATGCATACATCTTGTAATCTAGCTAGGCTTTATCGTTTGTTTGTTTTTTTAAAATGGTAGTATGTATGTATCTCCAGTATAGTTATAGTACTAGGATTTCAACATAAGTAATCACCGAATGCAACTTCTTAGGGACATCTGGCATAAAATTAAATCGTTCTTTTTTAGAGTCATATGAGATTAAAGTAATCTTCTCATAACTCTCCTCATAACCAAAGTGATATATTGGGAAAGTGAAATGCCTACTGCTCCTGGTAACCTCAAATAAGATTTCATTGGTATTACTGAAAGATCGAAACAGCGGCCTCAAGCTACACCAGTTTGGATTCTCTTTGGAAATGCTGAGAAGTTTAGTCCAAGAATCTTCAACTGATCCGCTATCTTTCACCACCCATAAATAAAAATTTTCTGGAGAAGCCTCAAGTGATAGGCAAAGTTCTTCTCCCAACACACCTAACTTTGCATCAGCAACACGATTTGTCATCAAACTAGCTATATAATTACGGTAACTTTCACCTAGAATGGAACTAGGAATTTGGATCTCTTTGATTCGCTCTTCAACTATATCGAAAGAAACTATAACCTCTCTTCCTACCCAATGAATAACTCCATTTAAATGCGTCATAGGAACACTGATATCATGTATTTTATAAGGAACGTCTCCAAACCTCCTCCATGAATTTGAGCCTAATGTGTAAATATGAACTTCTGAACCAGTATAGACTGTATAGTTGTCAGGATCTGACCGAAATTGTATCAACTTATAATCATCAATCTTCCTACCATAACCAAACCCATAAGCTACCTTCATGGGTTCCACTGGAGCAGCAGGTGGCTTACATATTACCTTATATTCTCGAGTTGATGGGTTCCATAAGTAAATTCCATCATAACGTAAAAAATAACGCACATACTCATTTCTAATATAAAAGCACAACAAACCATTACACGAACCAACAAATGTATGAATAGGTCGAACAATATCCTTCCATGGATATTCTATTTGTATACTCTTATCATACAGACATGATGATGAGAAGGAGGAGGTTGCATCAATATCTGTGAAATATGATGATTCAGATGAGCTAAGAAGGACTTTGTGTCTGTTATTTGCTATTGCATGATTAAGGTGCATCTTGATAAACTTAGGGTTTTGAAACAGTTCCAACCAGCGTTTGCACACGCATCTGAATCGTAAGATGGATTGAACTGATACCATCGAAAGTATGACGATGATGATGTCTTCTGGAAGGCTCGAAACTAACTTTTCTCTCGTCATTGTTAACGAAATAAAGAAGTAATAGGGTTCTCAATAAAACACCGAGCATCTGTATATATAGGCGCTGATTGAAGCTTTAATATGGTATATTATAATTAGCTTATCGTTCACAAAATTTTCAACAAATCAGAGTGGCGCAGCGGAAGCGTGGTGGGACCATAACCCACAGGTCCCAGTTGAATACATTTTTAACTTTTTGTCACAGTTGAAATTTTCTTAGGATTTGAATTTAAAACTTTTGTCCTGGTTAGATTTTAATTCCCTATTGTATTTTATAAGAACTTATGTTACTGTTTGTGAACGTTCTCATTGGGAAAATATTTTGCTCTAGCGCTGCTAGCAGCACCAATGCCAAGCATGTGTCCTCTAGTGATGTCAGCTAACCCTTTGTTTAACCTCAGTTCTATGTGAACCGATTTTTACCAAAAACATTTAACGTATTTTTATGGAATGTCTCGGAGCTAACCCTTTGTTTAACCTCATCATCTCGGAGCCAAAACAACCCCCCACTTGAGAACCTACTCCATCATCCATCAAAACTACATCAATTAAAACTACCCATGCTTAAACCCGATCCTGAACTTTCAGATTCTCTTCTACCAAAATCAAAATCAGTTGCGTAATATTTGCTTGTCGAAAACATAGCTCAATTGCTGCTAAATGTGCAAAAAAAATCTAAACCAGTTGAATTCAAAGGGTCAGATTAGAGTGTTGGCGAGGAGAAACCAGTTTTGGATAAGAAACAGAAAGAAAACTCTTCTGCAGTGGAAGAACAAACAGTGTTTACTAAACGAAAAGGAGAAAGATCTGCTTCTGGTATAAGGACTTCGAGATCGAGTCATAATATCAACACTAATAATAGGTGACAATTTTCTAAATTTGTGGTAAAACACCCAAAACTGATTTGGTAGAGGTTTGAAATCTATATATATTTCATCGTAAATGTAAGACAAAAAATGTACTTTTTGTTTGTGAGAATTGAAGACCAAAATAGCGCAAACTTCATATCTCACAGACTCGCGCCTAATTGAAAATCAAAGAAAAGAAGTGCTAATCTTCAAGATTATCCACGAACATAACCGGCAACGAAGGAATTCACAAAAATAATACTGTCAATAATGGTGTTTGTTATATGATCTATTAATTGTGAAGCGAATAATAGTCTTCATAGGAAGGCAAAGTTTTAACATTTTTATTTTAGGATCATTCCTTGAGACGTTCACATACTCATGGACTTGAATTCACTGAGACTTAGTTGTATGCGCACATAGCGAAATAAATGAACCTTGAACCACACATATCTAGCTCTTTATGTGTTTGAGAAGTTTTTTGAAACGGAGAAAATGGTGATTAGCCATATGATAAAACAGTTGTGAGAGCTATGCACAAATTCTACATGTTTTGGAAGAAATATTTACCTTGATTAAGAACGACGGAAGAAAAGGTTGTGTCAAACAAAAAATTAAGAAAGAAAAAAAGAACGAGTAGCTAAAAACAGTTCGGTAGTAAATATACGGCAGCTAAACAGTCGGGGTTTTTTCAAAATACGGCTGACTATGTTTGGATATACCCGAGATCAAAACAATGGGTTAGCTGACATCACAAATGGACACATGATTGGCCTCGGTGCTGCTGGATCAAATAGAGCAAAATCTTTTCCTTCTCGTTGGTATATTTCTAAGTCAAAATTAAGCGGAAATTATGCTACAAGTACTTTCTGTCTTTTCTTCTTCTTTTGAGGTTTTCAATCTGTATGCTCAAATAACCGGGGCTCTAAGGATCGGGCGACCGCCGATTTGACTCAATCTTCTCCGATTCGAAAAGTTCTGGGATCTAAATCAACTGCATGTTTAGGATTTAAACATAATTTTCTTTTTATCCTCTTTTAGTTGATTTCTTTTTTCAATTCTCGGAATTATCTTTATACGTTAACTCTTTCCTTCAATCTCTTAATCTTTTGGAATACCTAATCCTCTTCATATTCATAAATCAGGATTAATTTCCTTTCAATCTCTTATTTCTTCTTTTGTTTGATTTCTAATTGCTTCTCTGTATTATCTAATTACTTTAGTTTTCCCCTTTCTATGTCAGGCTGATTAGCTTTGGTTTGCCGGCCATGTAGCCCCATTAGGGGACGTTTAATCTACCGTAGTATCTGTTTCCTACCTTCTATGGCGAGTCTCACCCTTCTAGTCTTGCTGGTCGTGTGTTGCTGCAAAGGTACAAGCTGGGGTTTGTTTTTTACCTTCAATTTACATGAATCAGAGATAAATCTTTATGGATTTTTATCATCACTTCAAATTGATTTAATCGGGGGCTCCTTTATCATTCCACAAGGTTTGATTTTGTTTTTGATTGGTTTAATTTAGACTCATCTTTTAATCCAACATCAGGGGTTACTATGGCTCTTTTTCAATGCCTTATTTGCTGCATTCATTTTAATTGGCTAATGATCCTTTTCTCAATTGTTTAGTTCTTGTCTCTGGGTTAAATGTTTTCTGCCTAAAATTTTCGTTGTTGCTATTATTTCGTATCTTAGCTAAAATTTCCATTTGTTCACAGTGTGTTTGTTTAAATGTGCGTGAGTCCCTTTCAATTTATGCTCGCATACAGAGTGATTGTTAGTATTCCCTTTTCTTAGATTTTACCCTATTCGTGCATATATCATTTTAATCCTTCTTCACCCTTTAACTTGGTTTATCGTTTCAAAGTAGTGCTTTTGGTATTGCTGGCCTTTAAAGCTCCTTTTGTTATCGACTTCTGGTTTCCTCCCTGCGGCCTAACTATTTTGGGTTTGTGTCGGATCGATGGATTAAGGTCTGGTTTTTCCTTTCTGGTAAAATAGTTATCTCCCAGTGGCTTTGTTATTTTTGTGACTGTCCGTAGTTTTCTCCGTTGTTTTCCTACTATTCTGGGGTTTCTGTCAGCCTATTTCTCGGCTGGTTTCAAGTTTTCTTTCTTGTAGAATAGTTTCTTCAGCGGTTACTTTTCTAATCTTGGCCAGCTTTACCCAAAAATCTTCCTTTGTTTGGTGTGCATAAGTCCATGTATTGCATAGTATCATGGGTGGTCCTTTTGGAGACATAATTGTTTTGATGTCTCTTTTCTCTCTATCGGTATATTGGTTCTGTTTAGTTGACGATTTAAACTTTCCCAGTTTTTTTGAGAACTTTGAATTTTCTTTGGCCAATTTGGATGCAGTTTTTAGACTTTTCAATTTTAATTAATTCCCCTTAGTCCCCCGATGAGATTGGGTTCCCCCTTAGTCCTTTGATCTTAGCATTGAGGTTGGTTATTGTGGCAAATCGATTTGTTTCTGTGTGATGTAACCTCTTGATAGGTATTTGTGTTATTCCTTGACCCCAACAACTGCTCTACTCTACACCTCCTCTTAAGCAAGTAATTTTTGCTCTCCCTCGCCATCTCTTAACAGATACTACACAGATTTAACGGTATCCTTAATGTGGTTACTGGGTCGGTAAGCTATTCCCTTAATCTCTTGTATTCTTGTGCTCTTATATCTCTTCCTCTTTTCTTTGATTGCATGTTTCTTGTTTAGTGCCCACATCATAATAGTTCTCCCTCCTTTCCTCCCTTCCCTTAGTAACTTTTGTTTATTTCCTGTGACTTTTTTTGACATCATGAAACTTCTATCCTGGAATGTCCAGGGCATAGGTACCCCAATCACAAAAGACCACTTCTCTTATATTTGCCAAACTTACAATCCTGATATTGTTTTCCTAGCCGAGACAAAAGCTCCACTGTCTCGCATGGACTTATTCTTTAAAAAATCCCCCTTTCATGACTGGTTTATTATACCTTCCGTGAGATTAGCGAAAGAGTTAGCAATAGTGTGGCACAATAACATAAAAATGAAACTAATATCTACACAATTTAACGTGTGCCATTTTGAAGCAATTATAGATGACAAAAAAATCTTTCATCACATTTGTTTATGGTGCAGTGGATGCTGAAGGAAAAAGTGAACAATGGAATTATATTTCAAATTTGGTTCAACTAGTGGATAAACCCTGAACCCTGAATGGTGATTTAAACATTATTCTTGATCCAGACGAAAAGCAAGGGGGAAATAAGGCCAGCTCCAGTAACAAACAAAATATACTCCAGATTATAGACTCAATGGGCTTACAAGATTCAGGCTTTGAAGGTGCACCTTTCACGTGGTCAAACAACAGAGGCGATGCAAACATTTGTGAAAGAATCGACAGAGCGTTAACTTCCTTTCTTTGAACACAGGTATTCCCGGATACAAAAGTTACGCATTTACCTAGAGTTGGTTCTGATCATACGCCTATTCTACTAGATACAAAGCCGAAAAAATTAAAACTTCAAAAGCCCTTTAGATGTATCAGATCTTGGCTTTCACACTCTAGCTTACTCGAAGTAGTTAAAGCTTCTTGGGAATTTCATTCCACCTACTCAACTAATGATAATTTTCCCCTCAAACTCCAACTACCGTCTTCCGATCTTGCCCGGTGGAACTCCGATATCTTTAGCAATATACATAAAAATATCAGGAACTTAAACAATAAAATTGAGAATATCCATAGAACCGGAAATATCAGGAACTTAAACAATAAAATTGAGAATATCCATAGAACCGGAAATATTGCCAAAGATATAGATAGGCTTAAGAAGCTCCAAGAAGAACTAGGTAAATGGTACCAGATCAAAAATGACTACTACCATCAGCTGTCGAGAGATAAATATTTCAAAGAATATGACAGAAATACAGAATATTTTCATGCCACTGCCTCCAATAGGAAAAGAATCAACTCCATCAATACCCTTAGAGAACCTTCCGGCTTATGGCTATCGGACAGAGATCAAATATACTCCCTTCTGATTAATCATTTTTCCCAAATTGGCTCATCCCAAAAAAAACATTTGTAACTTTGATATGTCCAGCATCATAAAACTGTGTATCTCTGAAGAAGTAAATTTATCTCTACTAAAGATTCCCTCAAAAAATGAAATCTGGCTAACTCTCTCCAATTTGAATCAATGGGGAGCGCCAGGGCCTGATGGTTTCCAACCAGGTTTTTTTAAGGCCAATTGGGAGGTCTTCGGCCCAGACATTATCAATACAGTCCAGGAGTTTTTTAAAACGGGGTTCTTGATGAGGAATTGAATCACTCCTTCATAACCCTAATTCCAAAAATTTCAACTCCCCAAACCCCGACTGATTTTAGGCCAATAAGTCTAAGCAACACCATATACAAACTCATTTCAAAAATTCTTGCAAGCAGATTAAAGCCCATCCTCAACAAAATTATCTCCCCTAACCAATCTGCTTTCCTTCCCGGTAGACAAATCACCGACAACAATATAATCGCCCATGAGCTCATCCATTCAACGAAAAATTCTAAAAAGAAAAAAGGCCATCTAGCTCTGAAATTAGACCTGTCAAAGGCCTTTGATAGAGTGGAGTGGAATTTCATAGAGAAAGCTCTCCTTAGTTTGGGTTTCGATGAAAGGTGGACTGACCTCATTTTTCAATGCATCTCTACCACATCTTTCTCTATCCTTCTCAGCGGCTCCCCCGGTTCAAAATTTAGAACATCTAGAGGATTAAGACAAGGGGACCCGCTCTCGCCTTACTTATTCCTAATCTGCATGAAATTCTTTCCAGACTTCTAGATAAGGCAATTTCCGAGAAGAAAATATCCGGTTTCCGGATCAATAAAGAAGCTCCAAACATATCCCATCTTTTCTTCGCTGACGATTGCTTTCTTTTCACAAAAGCCGATTTAGGGGAAACAAAGAATCTTCTGGAAATCATCTCTCTCTTCGGAGATATAACAGGCCAAATGATAAATCTACAAAAATCAAGTGTATATTTCAGTCCAAAAATTCACCCTAAACATGGAAAAAAATTAGCCAGAATCCTAAAAGTTCCTTTAATGACAAAAAATGATAGATACCTCGGAACCCCCATTTTCTTTGATAAAAATAGGAAAGCAAATTTCGAACCTCTTGTACAGAAATATTACTCAACTCTACAAGGCTGGAAATCGAAACTCCTCTCTCAAGCAGGGAGGACAATTCTGATAAAATCTATCCTCCAAGATTTTCCAACGTACCAGATGCAAGTTCTTGCTCTTCCCAAGGAAACTTTAAACAAGTTGGACAGAATACAAAGAAACTTCTGGTGAAATAAAGACGGGCTAAAACAGCAAGGAGGTTTCATTAGGGCTTGGAAATATATTTGCAAACCCATTGCGCAAGGAGGCCTAGGTATAAAAAACCCACACCACTTCAATATTGCCCTTCTCACTAAACTAGCCAGCAAATTATTATTAGAAAAGGAGCAACTTTGGGCAAAAATCATCAAGGCAAAATATTTCCCATATTCAAACCCTCTGGAAGAATCAAAAATTTCCAACCTATCGTGGATTTGGACAAGCATCTGGAAAGGACTGGAAGTAATCAAAGGAAACTTTATCTGGCAAGTGAAAAATGGAAACTCGATAAATGTTTGGGAAGATAGATGGATCAAATGAGGAAATACTCCCGTAACCTCAAGTTTCTCAGGGTACAATTCCAACAAAGGTTCAAGAATTTATTACAGAAGAGAACAAGTGGGACCAAGAAAAACTAAACATTTACTTTAGCCCGGAAGTGAGGAATAAAATTCAAGCAATCTCTCCAAGAAAAGAGGAAGAAGACAACATAAAATGGTTACATCATCAATCAGGACTTTTCTCAGCCAAAAACATTTACAATTTCCTGGCAAACCAAACTCAAGAAGAAGACATTTCCTTATTAGATTTCCCATGGAAAAATATTTGGAGAATACAAGCAATTCCGAGAATTAAGCTTTTTGTGTGGAAACTATCTGGGAAAGCTTTACCCACATCGTCGAGACTGGGGGCTCACAATTCGGAAATCGATACAAACTGCCAACTGTGTAATATGCAAGCTCAGGAAACGGAGAAACACCTGTTTGGAACATGCCCTTTTTCCAGAGCCATCTGGTTCAGTTTCTCTTCAGGTCACCTAATTCCTTCAGATGATACGACATCAATCACAAATTGGGTAAAATGGTGGATTCAAAACCCAGACCTAGATAATTTAACGGGGAAAATTGCAACAATATTGTGGTTCATATGGAAATACAGATGCTCGGTGGGTTTTGAGAAGACAATCCCAAATCCAACGCAACTAATAACTCAGATCAACAGTTTCTTGCAATCCATCCCGAAAAAGATTACTACGAAAGGACCGGACACCAATAAAACACAATTGATCAATGCCAAGTGGTCAAACATAAATACTGATTGGATAATCTTCGTAGATGCCTCTTTCAAAGAAGAAGACCTATCAATGGGATATGCGAACATAGTGTATTCAGTCGATCAACACACCTTCATGCACATTTCAGCTGGTTCGGAGAAAGCCACTTCTGCTTTCCATGCAGAAGCGAAAGCGTTACTCAAGGCGGTTACGTGGCTAAAAGAAAACGTGTTATCTAATGTCACCATTGTAACTGATTGCAAATCCTTGGCAGACAATATCAACAAGGATAACACAAGTCCCTTCTGGACGGCCGAAAACACCGTACAAGGAGTAAAGACAATCCTACATGATCTTCCGCAGACAAAGGTAAAGTACACTAATCGAAAATACAATTCAGTAGCAGACAAAATCGCCAAGGAAGCTAGGATAAAATGTCTTCAACATTTATCCATGAAGCTTCAGCAACAAGTCAAAATTACTAGCATTGTTACTAATGTTTTCGATAGAAACGAAATTGTAAACCTTTTGTACTATATTTGCTAGTGATTATATATTGTCTTTTCATCAAAGAAAAAAAAAAAAATTCTGTATGCTCGAACCCAAAATTGACCTGGTCGTACCAAGGAGCATAAGAGAAAGCTACTCTTTCTAGAAGTAAATGACCCGAGGAATATGATTCAGGATATTATAACTACTTTGCACAATATCATGAACCAGATGCATAATGATATTTATTGCTCAGTTACAACATGCTGATCATAGGAGTGTAGTGTGAGAATTTTTCTTTGGTGCTGCTTCCCTTCAAAATTCTGATTGAACTGTGTTGCTAGCCTCAGCGTTATACTTTCCAGGACAGATTGGAGGATTCCGAATTCTGTCTTAATAGGCCACTCGAGTAGAACTGGGAGTCACCCCTTATAGGCCACTGGAGTAGAGCTTGAACTCATCCCTGGTATGCCCCATTAGAGTGGAACTGAGGGGGTTACTCTATGTGAAACTCCGAAAATTTGGATAAATTTGATCCTGGGGGAGCAAGAAGCCAAATATATGGGTCTTTCTGATCTTTAGTCGCATGTTGAAGGTTTCTCTGGAAGGAACTTAGCGCCTTAGGTCGTGCAGATGGGTGTGCGTACCAAGAGCTTCCAGCTAATTAGCTGACTTTTAGTCTAAAGAAGCTAGCGAGTTGACATTGACATAAATTTACAAGCAGAGAGCCCTATACACAATCCTTGATGTCCAAGTTCAAAAGTAATTCGAGACACATATCTACCTCTGTATAGTTAACCAATGTGTTTGATTAAGCCAAATATATATATGGTTGGTACAAAAATCATTTCTGACCATCTAAAACTATAATTTACTTCCAGGGAAAAAAAATATATAGAAGAAACATTTTCTCTACTACAAATGTACTAGTAGTTAGGATGCTAATCCTGTAGCTTCCTTGGGTATCAAAAATAGGAACATGATCGGAATGAAAGTGCAGATAACTTGAATGACTATTCCCAACAAAAGGTTATCGAAGGAACCGGATGATACGTTCAGCAAAGACGCTAAACCAGCACCTACAAACGATCCTATTGTTGAACCCAGGTTGTTTATAGACATGAAAAGGGCAAACAGAGTACCTTCAATCCCAGGCGGGCATAACTGTCCTGAAAGGATCAAGAATGGCATAAACCTGCAAAATCAAAATGAGGATCAATGTTGCTTGAGCTTATTGGATGTTTAACAGAAGGCATTGGCAAATATTGGTTAATCATCTTCAGAGTTGTGATTCTTTTAGATGCATGAGACCCATAATTAGTTCCATTCAGGGATCAGCAATTTAGTTCTCAGTGCAGCTGAAAGCAATAAAAGATGCAGCGAGAGACACAAATGCAAGACTACAAACTTACTTGAGTTGATTGATAGCATCAGCTAGAGCAGACCCACATAGAACCATAAGTTTATCTGATATGCCGAACTCAATGTGATATCGAGACACCAAAACAATGTCTAAGATGCTCAAGGTAGCTAGACCAAGTTGGGCCCACCTAATTCAATTTTCAGATAAAGAGAAGTTGTTTGTCAGCCTTTCATCACACATTAATAAGATAGGTTTATGAACAGTCTGTAAACTATTAAAAAAGTAGAAGATTACTTACGTGAGGATTCTTCTTAGTTTCATGTGTTTTAAGTAGCGATTATAGATGAAGGTTCCAAGCATTAGGCCTAACCAACCAACAACACGCGCAGTCCCCAAAAATGATGGGTCCAAGTTCAAGAACTCGGTCTGGTAATAGAACATAACTGTCGAGAGGTTTGGAATTATAATATGTGCTAAGAAAAACCAAGTCATTGGTCTGGCCTTCCAGAAACAAATTCAAACAAAAAATACACATCATTAGGAAGATGAACCAGTGGGCTAAAAATTCAATTTTCCGGAAACAAAGAAAAACATGGAAATAAAGTAAAGACAGAAATCGTGAAGGTATGATCATATATTCAGATTGACCCTAAAATGGCCTATGATATTTGTAGGATACTCGATTGCACATGCAGACTGGTAGCCTTAAGAGACTTCAGATTGCAGCTTTATCAGCCACCTCGTATGTTGCAAGGTGAGCAAAAACAGATATTCCAAGTTGGATGTCAAAACGGCAGTTTTCATCATTTTTGGAAGCTTAAAACACCGGGTTAAACTATATACAGCGATGCTCACCCACCATAAAAGTGAAGTGTGAGTGAACAAACCACCCGCATATGACTGACCTTGAACTGGTCAAAGGATTCGAAATATTCATTGCCTAAACCCTAAACTTTAGCAACTTTAGCATTGAGAATCCTACAGGATGCTGATGCACCTAATCGACAATTCAAATCTATGGAAAACGAATCATTGCTCGAATTTGATCACTAAGTTGCAAAGAGCTCTTCTACAATTACCTGAGGATAACGGGCTGCTTGAATGCCTTGCACAGGCTATAGAAAGCTGCTTTCAGAGAGTAAAACCACTGCATGACAAGGGGACGTTTCTTTTCCACAGATTCAGATTTGATTGTGATGACCGTTCTTGCTTTGTTGTTCTTCTGACTCTTTTTCCTTCTCATAGAATTGTTCCTTGATGGCACCTCCTTGGAAACATCTTTTTCGGGAACCAAACCATTTTGATCACCCAGATGGGAGCTTATAGAGTTTGCAAGATCTGGTAGTGCTTTATTTCCTAAAGTACTTTCTTCGACCAAACCACACGATAAAAGTTGCATGGCTGGGAGTACGGAAAAAAGAAGAAAAATTATATCTATCTGTAAATTGGTTAAGGCGTATCCACCAAGCAAACTACCACATATTCCTCCCAAGGCCATCGCCGACCATGACACTGATTGGAGATCTCCAGCAAATGCAGCCCTGATCAAGTTCAATAATGAGATCCAAGTTTAAGACTTTAAAACGGCAAGAAAGAAAATGTAAGGTACATGGGCACACGGAACGAAGTGTTTGCCAACATAAACATAACCCAACATGGGATTGTGGCCATAGAGCAAACCATCTGCTACATAAAAAAGGAGCTATAAAGCCCGACTATCGTTCTTTTTGTTTTTGCCTTTTCTTTTTTTAACACTTCTTTTTTGCCCACTAAAATTCAGCTTGGGTAGTTATGGTGGTACTATTTTAGGCTTTCTAAAGAAAAACATAGAGCTTCGAATTAAAGTTTGTCATGTACTTCTATTCACATGTATGTTATCCTCATCAGTGTTGCCTGAAAGATATCCTATAGCAACCTGGACAATAGGTGCCTAACATTTCAGACCCAGATTCTATAAGAAATTTCCATAGAAACATTGGTACCTTTCAGATCGCACTGCCTCGGCAATCATGGCATCAACCACAACATCTGCCATGGCTGAGCCTAGATTTTGTGCTGTTAATAAGATCATGAGGGGTCCACTTGAACTCCTTAGAGATTCCTTTAGGCCCAGAATGAGCCATGGTAAGAGGGAGAGAATAGTTGAAATGACTAAATATGGAACCCTCTTCTGCCCTCTAATTGGAATACAATCAGACAAGATCCTGCACAAGAAAAAATTCAAGTTATAAAGGAAAAAATTAAAATACTGAAAACTATGCATCAACAACTAAAACATTGCTGCCAATGATCTGGCTTAATGGCATAGTTGACATGCATATTAGGAATATATTATCATGCATGTAATGAGCCATTACCCATATACTGGTTTTATACTCCATGGGAAAAATGCCACAGAAAAGACAAGCTGAGAGGCTGAGGGTGACAACTTGAGCTCGTCTTTCAATTGGTAAGAAACTGCTGTCCATACAAATGATCTGAAACCCTACATACACATTGGACCATTTGGATTCAGGAAAGATACATAAAAGTGAAAACTGAGAAACATTTAATGGAGCCAACATATTAACATAGTCACACAGTTACTGGAAACTCGGTAATAGACAACTTCCCAGGATAAACTACAATGAGAAATCTTAGTGCAAATCTTAGTGCAGTGCAGATGCAGGTCACAGATGAACAAGATAGATTCTTCCAAACTTATACTTCATCAATTTGTTTTCTAGTGACACATCTAAATATGACTGTTCAGTTTACTTTCTCAAGAAACCTTCATCACACATTTCTCGATCTAAAAGTTTGACTTCACTAATACGTAAAAGTATTTGGACAAGTTCAAATGCATCAAAATACTAAAAAGAACAGCAAATTAAATGAACATTCGGAAAATACAGCTTCTCTGGCAACACATCACCCATCTGAAACCCAAATCGAATTTTCCAAAATTTGTCTACCATCTACAATTGTGCTATATTCCCAATTGATATGTTTTCCCAGATTAGATCCAGGCAATGCAAATAATTGGCTAAAAGGGTGTCTTTGCTACAAATCTCCGCCCTTTCGAATCTAAAGCAACATGAGAAATTTCAGATTTATCGTGGTGGAACTCTCACTGCATTTGAGACAACCCAAACTTATAGTATCAAAATTTACATTTCCCTCAACTATTTCTAACCAAGCAATTGAAATTAAACAAATCAGCAAATTAATCTTAAACCCAAAAATTCAAACTCAAATTCCTACATAAACTTTCATATCACTCAAACTAAATTCCAAACCCAAATACCCAAAATTAATTCAAACCTAAAAATCATCATATTCAGTAGTCATAATACCTTATTTTATCAAATAAAAAAGTAAATCTAGAAACAACGAATCCCACCTGCATAAATCAAATTCCCAAAACCCAATTGCCCAAGAAATAAAAACAAAGATGTTCATACTCAGATCAAGAACAAATCCACTCATCTACACAAGGCTGAAAAGATACTATTAGATAGAAAACAACATATCAAGTGTTCTAGATCATGATATAGATACCTGAGTGAAGTAAACCAAGGAAATAAGCCATAAGAATGAAGTCCCAAATACAGACTGCACTTGTTTCAGCCATTTAATCATCTTGGCTGCAACCAACAAGAGTTTTCTCTGATCAACTATCAAACATTCATTTGTTGCTTCTCTTATTCTCTGAGAGAGAGAAAAGGAGAAAGACTATGGACTTTTACGTTGGTCTACAGAAGAAGAACAAGTTAGAAGAAAGATTGATTTCTTAGTACAAAAACGCAATATTCAAAGAGACATGTTCTCCGTTTCTAACGGGCATCACATTAATCGCGAAAATTCTCCATCTCCTGCAATAACTACTTTTTAGATTCTCACTCAAAGGTAATGGTTGATTTGGGTGTACCAGTGGACCAGCAAATGTGTATGCGCCGCTAGTTCTATGAATTGAGCGGGCCTCCCAGCCCGTTTTAATTGGGTAGGGCCAGTTCATCCTTTGTTTTAATTAACCAGAACATACAATTTGGGTGTGCATTGTTGCAAGATGAGACTGAGATTACCTTTCTATGGTTGTTTCACATTTGGCTTGAAGCTATGGGAGAAAAACATCCATTAGCAATCATAGCGGATCAAGACATTGCCATGGCTACTGAAGGTTTTCCCGAACAGTTGTCACCGTCTTTGCCTATGGCACATAAAGAAATATTTTGGAGAAAAATTATCATGTATACTTTAAAAAGTCAAAATTCAAAGGTGAGATGAAAAGTTGTATTAGTTATTGATACAAAATACAAGAGTTCAGAGAGAAGTGGAACAAGATGATTGTTGAATATGATTTAACTGATAATAATTTGTTAAAAGATTTGTATATCATTCGAGAATCATGGGTACCCGTATTCCATAGAAATACATTTTATGCAGGTATGAATACAACGGGTCGTAGTGAGGGAGTAAATGCCTTTTTCAAATCGTTTTTCTCACCAAAAACTAATTTCAAAAAGTTTGTTGTTCAGTATGAGCAAGCATTGAAAGAAATCGTTGACAAAGAAACAAGAAGATTATGTATCGGAATATTCCAACCGCCTATTTGAAGAAAGCAATTTGATAATTAAGCATACTGCTGACATTTACACTTGCAATATTTTTAAAAAGTTCAACGATCAATTATTAGCTTCAATAGGATTCAAAGCTGAAGAGGTAGATAATATGATAATTTTAGCACTTATTCGGTAACTTCTAAGATTGGTTATCCGCAAACTTTCACTATAAAGATAAATGAAATTACATATGAAGGATACTGCGGGTGTTAATATTTTGAATTTAAAAGATTTACCCTGCAAACATGTGTTAAAAGTAGGGCTGCACAAACCCGACTCAACCCACCGACCCAACCCACACCCGCCTGAAATTACCCACACCCGACCCAACCCACCTAGGAGCGGGTCGACTATGGGTCACAACAACAAAACCCATAGTATTGTGTGTCGACTATGGGTCAAAGCTTCCCTCACCCGACCCAACCCACCCACCCACCTAAATATTTCTTAGTTAATATTAACCCTTAGATTACCTATCCTAGATGAATCACAGCCGTTGAAGTAGTGATGTATAATGCCTAAACCTAAATCGCTAACTTCACTTCAGTCTTCACTTCTTCAATCACTTCCTTGAATAGTCTTTTATCTTTTGAGCTTCGAACAATTGAACTCATTTCTTGTAATTTCTATGCACTTTGCAACTTTGCACCAACTTCTTACTTCTCTGGATTATAATTATCATTTGTTTACACTTGACTTGGGGTCAGTTCTTTAATTGTCATCTGTAAGAGTCTTAGGTTAGTCTGTAATTTTTTTTTTGATGCAATGTAACTGTAATGTGTATTTTATGGTGGGTAACCCACCACCCACTCGACCCGACCCATTGTAATGTGGGTCGGGTGAAAACCGACCCATTGTTATGTTGGTTTGGTTGTGGGTGACAACTTCTGCTACCCACCATCAGTGGGTTGGGTGGTGGGTGAGGCCAAACCCGACCCAAACCGACCCATGTGCAGCCCTAGTTAAAAGTACTGACAAAGCTAGATGTGGATATTGTCCCTTCATATTTAATTCTACAAAGTTGGTTAAAAGGCGCCAACTCATTTAAGATAATAGATGAATCACCAATATCTAATAATTATGAGAATTCAGAAGCATTCAGACTTAGTCACCTTTGTAGGAGATCAACTCAGATGTCATGTTTTGCTGCTAAATCAAGTAAATCATATAAAAGGGTAATTAACAGAATTGAAGAGCTTTTTGCTCGAATCATTAATTTTCAAATTCTATATCTCAAGATGATGTTGGACCTGAAAAGTTGTGCCAACCATTTATCAAAAACCCCCATGTATCACAGGTGAAAGGTCGACCTAATGATAATAAAAAGAGAAAGGAGAGTTTAGTAGTGGAGGTAAACTTCCGAGTTCGATCGAATGTTCTAACAGGAATAAGATGTGTTCTTTATGTAATAATGAAGGTCATGAAAAAAATCCCAGATCGAGAGCAGCTAATATCAATGAACCAGGTAAGTAATATGTCTCTTGTTATGTGTTATTTTCATTATTCTATAATGTCTAATTATTGCAAAGTTTCATCTGTGTTCAAGTTTAAGTAGGGATGACACCCTAATGCTTGGTGAATAGCAGAGACTCATATTATTATTTCTTAGAAGTGAAGTAGCTACGTCTAGTGATAAAGCTTACAAATCTTCTGTACTTTTGAATTTATAACATTACATTATGTTCAGCTACTTCCATTGTTCTTGTGGTTATACTTTTTCCATTTATTCTTCCAAAAAGCACGAGGGAATTTGTATGAAAGAATGAAATCTAGGGACAATATTAATTTCTTCACCGGATAGTTGAGTAAGGCATGGTTCAATCAAGTTTATTTATTAAACCCAAACTTATTAGACAATTAGCTAGCTTTTGCATATGGTGGGCCTGAGCAAGGTTAGTTTCAAAAGGTTCCAGCATACTGGCTTCTACACACACCATCTGTAAATATTCTTTCATTTTGTAGGGAGTCTTGAGAATGAGATTCCGTAAAACTTATTTTCTTATTTTTCTTAGTAAAAGTATTCATGACACTAAATGAGGTTTTGAACAGGTAACAGAGGGTAATCTTGCATCCGTTGGAAAACTTCGTTACAATTACTAACAATATGGTCACTAAATACAAAGAAAATTGTATTAAGGCTTTACTGTTAGAGTTGCAAACATTTGTAGTCAAGACGTGCAAACATATTGATATTGGTGGGAACAAGAAGACAAAGGAACTTCACTTCTTTTGAAGCTGGAATCCATCTACTTACTTACTTTTTCTTCTTTTTTTTTTCTTTCCATTTTTCATTCCAAATGGTGCAATTCTGACGTCTTTTGTTTTCGCTTTTAGAAAAAAGTTACATAAAATAGTTGTTAGAGCATTGCTCGGTCGAACTCGCATGCGTTGCTATCTCAAGCATGTTTGTCAATGTTAGTGATCAAAACTATAAGTCTTTATTTCTAGCCTATATAGCTAAAGGTCTCGGATTAGGATAGAAAGTGTAGTTGAGCTCAAGACTCCATGGAAATCATCATACAAGACGAAGGACTACTCAAGGAACTGGTGGATCCTCATCGCCTAAAAGGTATGTGGAGACTCGAACTTATCTGTCACTCAAAAGTCTATCTACTCTATCTCCTACTCTTGAGACAAAAGTCGTGTTGATATATAGACTTTCATTATACACATTTGCTATCTCGAGTCGAGTGTAACTCGCCTATCTATTTCTCGAAATATGTGTTGGTAAGATTTCGCTTTAGCCAAATTCATCTTTACCTAGTGAAGAATGTCATGTTATGTTTCAATCACTTTGGAAATTTCTCTGACGAAAAATGGTCTGTGAATAACGGCTATATAACGTCCTTTGAGAATGTTTCAATGATTGAAATGGGAGTTTAGATTACATAACCATTGGTAGGATATAAGCATTGTTGTGGAAACACATATATGTATAAGTCCTTATTCCTTGAACCAAGAGAAACGGAATGTGGCGTGAGCCAAGTCCGCGAACTGGCGGAAGTTCTCGACCCGAGAATTTCTGCTGGAGTTTGTGAACTCCTTCCGTGAGCTTAAGTCCACGAACTTGAGCAGGTTATATCTAAAATCGGTTGTTCTTGAACTCATGTTTATATAAACTAAGGAATGCTTTTGCAAACCGTGGCTATAAAGTTCATGAACCGATTCGAGTGAATCAAACCGTTTTTGCTTCGATTGTGTCTTGTGTAGTTACATAAGATCTAAGCAATTGAACAACTCTCTAACTAGTTCATTTGAGTCATTTGAACTAGTTATGGTGAAGAAGAATATGGTGGATATGAAAGTGATCATATGGCTAACCATTTGGTTAACTACTGTTGAACCAACAAATGTTAATGTTTGGGAACGGTTACGTAAACCCAAAATTGGACATTTCATTTGTGTGTAACAAGCTGAGTTTTTGATCCAACGGTTGAGAAATATTAGCTTGAATCTAATCAGGTTTTCATCTAACGGTGAATATTGAATGCTTTGTTACCAAGCTAACATTGATTGCATACCCTGATTTAAAAGACCATATAAAGGAGAACTCTAGCAATTGGGAAACCTAATCCCCACACTTTACGTGTGATACTAGTTGCATAGCTAGAGCCGATTCTCCTTTAACCTTTGGTTTCTTCTTCTAAAACCAGGTTAACGACTTAAAGACGTCATTGGGATTGTGAAGCCAGACCGATACTACTTTTCTTGTAGTTGTGTGATCTGATCTTGCATCTTCTATCGTTACGAGTACAATTGTAATAATTGGCTCGAGATTTATATCTCCGATAGGTAAGATAAAAAAGTAATCACAAAACACTTCGTCTCATCGTTTGTGATTCCACAGTATCTTTTTTCGCTACGTCGATTAGGATTATTGTGAGGTGGTTGATAATACTAGGTTGTTCTTCGAGAATATAAGTCTGGTTTATCAATTGGTTGATGTTGACGCATTTATGTGTCTAATATAGCTCATTTGTATATATTGTTAGTGCTCGATATCGTACTTATTTGGTTATTTTATTTATTTGTAGGTGTTTTTGAAAGAATAAGGCTTTGTGGCGAAATTGGCTAAAAATGCGGCATTTGGACCTCCGTTGATAACTACCAGAAGCACCCCAGAAGTATGTTGGAGACACCCCAGAAATACCCCGGAGGAACTCCGAAAAAGTGCGGAAAACATCCCAGAAGAATTGCTAAAGGCATCCTTAAGTTGGATAAGGGGAACCCACTTGATAAGGGGTGACCACTTGTTGTTCGCACCCATCAGAGGATAGGGGGACACCCTTCTTCTTCACGTTCAAAACAGAAAAATGGCGGGAAATTTGGAGTTCACAGCAGTAAATTAGAGTTTGGATTTTTGACGTGATTTTATGAGATTCAACACTGTATTTCGAGTGGGCTGGACTCTAATAGACTTAACTGGGCTTTTATGGGCAATTTCCTCGATCCAATTGGGCTGGAATAGCCGGGAGAAGAGATCAAAGTCCAAACAGGATACCGCTTCTCTGTTTAGGGTTCAAGAATTGTTTGAGAGATTTATGGGATATTCTTACGTGAGATACACGTCAAATCAGTTTAGTCCAAGTCATAGAAGATATTTGTGACGAGAGAATAGCTAACAAAACAGTGGAACGCAACAAAAAGGGAATTATTCTCCCAACTGCCCGTAAAGAATAATGGGAATTTTCAACGATTTCGATCGAGTTTCTAGGGATTTAAAGCCTATAAATAGTTGGGTTTATGTCAGAGAAGGGTTAAAAAAAGTTTTGGAGAGAGTTTAGAGGTCAGGAGAGACGAGAGAATCGAGTTACAGAGAGACATTGTTGTTGCTGCGAGGAGGAAGAACGTGAAGAACAGACTCTCCAAGACCGTCGTTTACCAACAGTGACATCGACTGTCATCTGTGGGTCGTAGTTTCCCAACGACAACAGCACTTCTGCTCTGTCGTTCACTTTGGACGCCTTCTGTGGGTCGCAAAATCCTGTTTTACATCATTTTCTTGTCTTTCTCTTCATTGTAAAACACTTTTGAGCATAAATGAAATTCTTTGAGAGGTTTTCCAACATGATGAGCGGCTAAAATACCTGGTGATTGAGGCAATGGAGGATCTATTCACTCATGTTTGATTGGTAATATTTTTATTTATAATTTCGTTAATTATTTATTTTATTTAATTCACTTGGATAAAAATATAAAAAAAAAGGGATAAAATGGTTTTCTTAATTATTTGTGAATCAGTTTGATGTTTTATGCTTAGAATATATTCTTTGATAAATCATGCTTAAGGATTACAACTTAATATTTGGACACCTTTTAAATTAAAAAGTGATTTAATAAGAAAAAGAGCTTAATAATAATTTCTGAAATATTATTTATAACCAATCAACTTGAAGTAATAGTGAATCCTGAGCATTAATCTTTCTAAAATCTTGACATTACTATTAATTTCCTTTATTTATTTATTTGTTTAAATCTTTAAAAAAAAAAGAGTTACATTCACAAGTTCGTAAAGAACCCCAGTTCTTACCACTATTCACAACAACTTTTGAAAATACATCAAATTTTTGGCGCCGCTGCCGGGGATTTGTGTTTAGGTAGCAATTTTTTTAGATTTATTTTATTTTTATTATTATTTTTGTTCTTCTTTACGTTTTTGGTTTTTTTTTTGTTTCCTTGCAGATTTTTGAAGATTGGAGCGAAAGACAATTTTGCCAAAGCTTGTGGTGATTTACTTAAAGTTTGGGAGCGAAAAGCAAAGCTAAAGGAGCGAAAGAAGAAGATTTTCTTTATTTTGTAAAAGAGAGAAAAAAAAAGAGATTTTTGTTTTGTTTTTTTTGTTTTTTTTCATTTTTGTTTTTGCACTTTATTTTTGGACTCTGGACTGTGAACTTTGGGACTTTATTTTTATTTTATTTTTATACCCTACGGAAGGGTACCCTTAAATACAAACTGTGTGCAGGGAAAGACGACGATTACGATATCGTCTCGGCCCCTCGGGTTCGCACATGACATAGGAGTCGTGGCCCGAGTCGACTTCAACGATTCATCTCCCTTCTGGTACGGGAGGTAAGTCCAATCGAAACACTCGCGAATCCCCTGCAAGCGAGTTACTGTATTCCTTAAGGTGATAATTGTTTGAGAACGAACAGGACTGTCTTTATTTTCCTATTAAAGGGCAAGGCCTGGCCTAAACAAGATAAGGGTTCGGATTTCATCACCGCTCCCTTCTTGCCCGCCTTAGGAAAACGAAACCTAAGCCTAAAATTTGGACTAGAAAGAGACCTATAGGGTATCGAGCTTAACAGGACAATCATTCGAAAAATATTGTTTACTCTTTTAAGCACACCTCGAAGTTCTTGACGGTTTCTGCGAGTTGAATGCGTGACTGCGCCGCATTGGATCGATGAGGTTTTGGGTATCTAAGCTCCACTGAGCTTCCCTCGCCTCTATTCAACTTACTTTAACTCGGATTGATTCCAGAGGGGTTTTCTTAAATTGTAACGAATTCCCTTTCGAAGGATTAGAAGCTGGTCTAGAAACAATCTAAGTGGAGCCATCATGCTTGTTGTTTGCTAGAAATCTTTAGGTTTGCTGTGGTAAAGTCGAGTCAGCCTGCTGTGTGATTGCTAGAACCTTCCTGTTAGGATTTTTTATTCTTTTTGAATTCTTTTTAGTGTATGCCCGATTTTGTTAATAGGGCTTGGAAAAGAGATACTCTAGGTCGATTGATTAGTGAAAAACCTAGTAGTTCTTCTGATTTAAGCAGGGAGCTCGAAGATTCTTCTTTTGAGAGCCCTGTTTTTGGAAACTTCAGTTTTGAGAATTTATCTCTGAGTGATAAAAGTACCCCTAGTACTCCAGTTGTGCCAACGATGGCAACTTTGAAAGATTACATGTTCCCAACTAGGACCAACCGAGCTTCGTGCATTAAATTGCCAGCCACTACGACTAATTTCGAGATAAAACCTAGTATTCTTCAGATGATTCCTCTATTCTTAGGAAAAGACGATGAGAACCCTTATTTCCATATTAGGGAGTTTGAGGAAATTTGTGGAACAATTAGGATAAAGGACCTTACCGATGAAGTCTTGAAACTTAAGATGTTTCCCTTTTCCTTGAGAGATAAAGCCAAGACCTGGCTGAACAACCTACCATCTGAATCCATTGAAACATGGCAGGAACTTATCGCTGCCTTCTATATGAAGTTCTACCCTAAGCATAAAACTGCAGCTGTTAGGCAGAACATTAGTACTAGTGTGCAACAAGAGGGAGAGTCTCTTTATAGATTTTTAGAGAGATTCAATGATCTTCTATCCCAGTGTCCTCACCATGGATTTGATAAGATGAAACTTGTAGAGATTATTTATAATGGTTTGGACTATTCGACCAAAGCTATGGTCGAATCTATGTGCGCTGGTGAGTTCACTAGTAAAAATGCTGAAGATGCTTTTACCTTCTTAGGAGCTATCGCTGAAAAATCCCAACAGTGGGAGTCTTGTGTTGAACCCCCTAAAAGACTCTTGGTCAATAGAAGTAGCACCAATATGGTAGATACGAGTTTTGCGTCAGATGCTAAGTTTGCTGCTTTGTCCAGAAGGTTAGAAGCTTTGGAATTGAATCAGCCTAAAAATAGGTCCCTTGTTGAACCTAATAGAGCCGCCCAAGTCTCTAGTTTTGGAATAGAGCCCGATAACTCATTCTGGGAAGGTCAGGTTAGTGAAGAGCAAGCTCATGCTGTCTATAACAATGCTAGGTTTTAAAACCGTCAGAAGTTTGACCCCTACTCAGAGACCTACAACCCTGGTTGGAGAAACCATCCTAATTTCTCTTGGTCTAAGGGCCAGAATCAAGGCCAGTCTAGTAATTCTCAGCCTCCCCCAGGTTTTGGTTATACTAATAACTCTTCAGGTCAGACCCAGAACCCATCTGAGAATAGAATAGCTAGCTTAGAAGAAACCCTTAGTATATTAAGGAAGAGCCAGGAGATGCTATCACAAAGCCAGGAAATGTTAGTAAAAAGCCAGGGTAATTTTCAAGAGGAAACCAAACAGAATTTTAAGAATAGTGCCCAGTCTTTTGCTAAATTAGAGCTTCAAGTAGGACAAATAGCTAAGTTTCTAAGTGAGAGAGAAAATGGAAGGTTCCCTAGTCATACTGATCCTAACCCCAAAGGAGAGAAATCGTACAATCATGTGAACTCTGTTACAACCCTTAGGAGTGGAAAGAAAGTTGATAATAAGGTCGACATACCTGAAAGTGAACATGCTGTAGTTCACCCTTATGAGCCAGAAACTGAGGAGACTGATAGAGTCTCCAAAGAGACCAATGAGGGTCATGTTGAGTCTGATTTTGTTCCCAGAGCCCCATTCCCACAACTGCTAGTTCCGACTAAGAGGGAGTCCAACTTTAATGATATATTGGAGGTTTTTAAGCAGGTTAATATCAACCTTCCATTATTAGATGCAATTAGGCAGATTCCCTCTTATGCCAAGTTCCTTAAGGACTTGTGTACGCGAAAGCGTAAGCTCAGTGTCCAGAAGAAAGCCTTCATAGCTAGTCATGTGAGTTCTATTATTCAGAATACCACTACGCCTAAGTATAAAGACCCAGGGTCCCCTACCATTTCTTGTACAATAGGTAAGTACCGTGTTGAGAAAGCTTTGCTTGACTTAGGAGCCAGTGTGAATTTACTTCCATATCATGTGTACCTTAAGCTAGAACTTGGTGAGATGAAACCTACCAAGATGACACTTCAGTTAGATGATAGGTTCGTTAAAATTCCTCGTGGTATGATCGAGGATGTTCTCATAGAGGTTGACAAGTTTATTTATCCAGTGGATTTTGTTATCCTAGATACCCAACCTGTCCCTGACCCAGAGAACCAAATACTAGTGATTTTAGGTCGCCCGTTTTTAGCTACATCCAATGCGATCATTAACTGTCGAAATGGTATTATGAATTTGTCTTTTGGTAATATGACTATTGAGCTGAACATTTTTAATATTAGTAAGCTACCCTCTGAACTAGATGACTCGAATATATAAGAGGTGAACATGATAGGAACATTAGTCGAGGAGTCATTACCAAACACTTTGTTAGAAGATCCATTAGAGAAATGCCTAGCTCACTTTGGGATTGATTTTGATGATAATAATGTGATTAATGAGGTGAATGCTTTGTTAGATTCAACCCCTTTGTTAGATACTAGTAATGGATGGAAACCTAAGTTCGAACCACTACCAGTTTCTAAGTCTACCCTAGTTCCTTCTTTAGAAGAGCCTCCTAAGTTGGACCTAAAACCATTGCCAGATACCCTGAAGTATGTGTTTTTAGGCCCGTCTGAGACTTTACCTGTAATTGTTTCTTCCGACTTGGATAGAGATCAGGAAAGTAGGCTAGTAACCGTCCTTCAAAACAACAAGGAAGCTTTAGGGTGGACCATAGCAGACATTAAGGGTATAAGTCCTACTGTTTGTATGCATCAGATCTATTTAGAGGAAGACACCAAACCTTCTAGGGAGATGCAACGTCGACTAAACCCCAATATGAAAGAAGTAGTTCGAATTGAGGTTCTTAAGCTATTAGATGCAGGCATTATCTACCCTATTTCAGACAGTAAGTGGGTCAGCCCCGTTCAGGTTGTTCCCAAGAAATCTGGTATTACTGTAGTCCAGAATGATAACAATGAGTTAATCTCGACCCGAGTGACCACGGGTTGGCGTGTTTGTATTGACTATAGGAAATTGAACAAGGTCACTAGGAAGGACCACTTTCCCCTTCCCTTCATCGACCAGATGCTAGAGAGATTAGCTGGACATAGTCACTACTGCTTTTTAGATGGCTACTCTGGATATAATCAGATCGTTATTGCCCCAGAAGACCAGGAGAAAACTACTTTTACATGTCCCTTTGGTACCTTTGCGTATAGACGCATGCCTTTTGGACTTTGTAATGCCCCTGCAACTTTTCAACGTTGCATGATGAGCATATTTTCTAATATGGTAGAACGGTTCTTAGAGGTCTTTATGGATGACTTTTCTGTGTTTGGTTCGTCTTTTGATGAGTGCTTGCATCATTTGTCATTATTTTTGACTAGGTGTAAGGAGAAAAATTTAGTGCTTAATTGGGAGAAATGTCACTTCATGGTTCGTTCAGGAATTGTTTTAGGGCATATCGTATCTTCTAAGGGTATAGAGGTAGATAAAGCCAAATTTGATCTTATTAAGACTTTACAGGTCCCAAAAACCGTAACAGATATTAGGTCATTCTTAGGGAATGCTGGTTTTTATCGTCGGTTCATTAAGGATTTTAGCTTGATGTCTAGACCTCTTTGCAATTTGCTTGCAAAAGATGTTAAGCTTGTCCTTGGTGATGCTTGTTTAGAGGCTTTTGAGAAGCTTAAGTCATTACTCACTACCGCCCCTATAGTCCAGGCACCCAACTGGAACCTACCCTTTGAGATTATGTGTGATGCTTCAGATTATGCTATTCGTGTTGTGCTAGGTCAGCGAGAAAATAAGTTACTTAATGTGATTTACTATGCTAGTAAAACTCTGAATGATGCCCAGTTGAACTATACCACTACCGAGAAAGAACTTTTAGCCATCGTGTTTGCTCTTGACAAGTTTAAACCCTATCTCTTAGGTTCTAAGATCGTAATATATACTGATCATGCTGCTTTGAAATACCTTTTGCCTAAGAAGGATACCAAACCTAGATTTATTAGATGGATCCTATTGTTGCAAGAATTTTCTCCAGACATTAGAGACAAAAAGGCGCAGAAAATGTAGTAGCAGATCACTTGTCTAGGCTAGTTGTTAGTTCCCCATATGATTCCCTTCCTATAAGGGATAGCTTTCCTGATGAACAATTGTTCTTTGTTACCCAATTACCTTGGTACGCGAATATAGTGAACTATCTTGTTACTGGTCGAATGCCCCAACATTGGGGTAAACAAGATCGTTCTAGATTTTTAGCTGAGGTTAAGCACTTCTTTTGGGATGATCCTTATTTGTTTAAGTATTGTCTAAACCAGATTATTAGGAGATGTATACCTGAGAGTGATCAGTCCAGTATTATTTCCTTTTGTCATGATCATGCTTGTGGGGGTCACTTTAGTGCTAAGAAAACTGCTACTAAGATATTGCAGTGTGGATTCTATTGGCCTTCGTTGTTTAAAGACTCCCACAGTTACTGCGTTACTTGTGAACAATGCCAGAAATTAGGATCCATTTCCCGTAGGAACATGATGCCCTTGAACCCTATTTTAATTGTTGAGGTCTTTGATGTGTGCGGTATTGACTTTATGGGTCCCTTTCCTAATTCTTTTGGTAACCTATACATCCTTGTCTCCGTAGACTATGTATATAAGTGGATTGAGGCGGTTGCGTGTAAAACCAATGACCATAGGGTTGTGATTGAGTTCTTGAAAAATAATATACTTACACGTTTTGGTACACCGCGAGCTATAATTAGTGATGGAGGGTCGCACTTTTGTAATGGGACTTTTAGGCTTATGATGAAGAAATATGGTATTACACATAAGGTAGCTACCCCGTATCATCCACAGACTAGTGGTCAGGTAGAGGTTTCCAATAGGGAGATAAAACGTATATTAGAGAAAACAGTTAATCCTAATCGGAAAGACTGGTCGTCTAGGCTTACTGATGCCTTATGGGCTTACCGTACTGCGTTTAAGACCCCCATTGGAATGTCGCCTTAGCGGCTTGTTTATGGCAAGGCATGTCACTTACCTGTTGAGTTAGAACACAGAGCTTATTGGGCTGTTAAGCAGCTAAAATTTTCACTTGACGAGGCAGGAGCCCATAGGAAACTCCAGCTCAATGAGTTGGACGAGATTCGTATAGACGCTTACGATAGTGCGAAGGATTATAAGAACAAAATGAAACTTGTGCATGATAGAAACATTTTACGGAAGTCATTTTCTTCAGGTCAAAAAGTTCTTCTGAATGATACCCGCTTGCATCTTTTCCCTGGGAAGTTGCGCTCTCGGTGGACCGGTCCTTTTGTGGTCCGTACTGTTTTTCCTCATGGCGCTATTGAGATTGAGACATCAGATGGTACTAGTTCTTCAAAGGTTAATGGTCAGAGATTGAAGCCCTTTTTAGAGCCTTTTTCTACAGGTGATGTTGAGGAGGTCCCTCTGGAGGACCCTGTTTACCCTTGATTGACCATCGAGGCGATTTGTATGTTGTATAAATTTTTTTGTCAGTTTTTGGTTTCACTTCACTCAGGTACTATTTTTCCGAACTCTCTCTTTACTATTTCCTCATGTTACTTATATTTTTGGTACTGTTCTTTCATGCGAAACATTGAGGACAATGTTAGATTTAAGTTTGGGGGTGGGGTGGAAACTTTTTGTTTTAAATAAACTCCAGAGCCTAGAAATTTATGCATATTAAGGATAGCACTAACCAATCTAAGTGGATGGAAGCATTTTGGTTGTAGGAGTTGAGGAACCAATCTGATTAGATGGAAACATCTAAATAGTCTATTCATAAAAGTACAGAGCTCAGGTGTTAGAAATAACATGATAGTTTCACCATATCTCGTTGAGTCCTTTTCACTTCTATTTTTATTTTATTTTGTTTTTAAACTATGTTTCTCTAGGTGATAGGTGGGTCCCACGATTCAAGTTGTTACCAATGCTAGGGTGAATTAGAGTGATTGAGATACCAAAAAAAAATAAAAAAATAAAAAAAAAGGTGAAAAATAAAAAAAAAATTGAAAATTGAGACCAGACCATTTGACCAAAAGGAATAAATTCAATAAAGTCGACCACTGGTACCCTTGTATATGCCAGTTGTGTTGACCTAGAGTTAGGTTATCGACCACTGGTTCCCTTGTATATGCCAGTGTGTTGATATTAGTCAGACTAGTATCTCAATCCATTAGGATAGGTTCATTTTGGGGGAGGCCTTCAGACAGATAAGGGAAACGTCGTTCACTTAGTAAACATCAAAACCATATATGTTTTTCTATATCCATCTTCTTGATCTATCCATGTGATTAGTTTTGACTCCGAATATGATGTCCATAGTGCAACTATCTGAGTAGAGCTCTGTCACTTTATATGAATTTTAGTATGCTTGAGTGCAAACTCGTGTACAACAATTGGAATTTCGCATCAGGGTACTTCTTCCTGTAGTCAATAAGTATGCCAACCAAGGAGATTCTTTAGTGCCTTCCAAGGTTCTGCGTAGAGAGCTAGGGTCTGGAGTAAAGATTTTGTGGGTATATCTCTGGTAAGCCCTCCCGAGACTATAACTTGGCCACTAGGGCCACCTAGGGGTTTAAAGGCTTATTGCATACGCTAAATGCAATCGACGATGCCTGCGACAGTGAGTTAGGATTTTATTTTGTAGTTTTGATTTGCTCGGGACTAGCAAATAATAAGTTTGGGGGTATTTGATAGACGCATTTATGTGTCTAATATAGCTCATTTGTATATATTATTAGTGCTCGATATCGTACTTATTTGGTTATTTTATTTATTTGTAGGTGTTTTTGGAAGAATAAGGCTTTGTGGCGAAATTGGCTAAAAATGCGGCATTTGGACCTCCGTTGATAACTACCAGTAGCACCCCAGAAGTATGTTGGAGACACCCCAGAAATACCCCGGAGGAACCCCGAAAAAGTGCGGAAAACATCCCAGAAGAATTGCTAAAGACATCCTTAAGTTGGATAAGGGGCACCCACTTGATAAGGGGTGACCACTTGCTGTTCGCACCCATCAGAGGATAGGGGGACACCCTTCTTCTTCACGTTCAAAACAGAAAAATGGCGGGAAATTTGGAGTTCACAGCAGTAAATTAGAGTTTGGATTTTTGACGTGATTTTATGAGATTCAACACTGGATTTCGAGTGGGCTGGACTCTAATAGACTTAACTGGGCTTCTATGGGAAATTTCCTCGATCCAATTGGGCTGGAATAGCCGGGAGAAGAGATCAAAGTCCAAACAGGATACCGCTTCTCTGTTTAGGGTTCAAGAATTGTTTGAGAGATTTATGGGATATTCTTACGTGAGATACACGTCAAATCAGTTTAGTCCAAGTCATAGAAGATATTTGTGACGAGAGAATAGCTAACAAAACAGTGGAACGCAACAAAAAGGGAATTATTCTCCCAACTGCTCGTAAAGAATAATGGGAATTTTCAACGATTTCGATCGAGTTTCTAGAGGATTTAAAGCCTATAAATAGTTGGGTTTATGTCAGAGAAGGGTTAAAAAAAGTTTTGGAGAGAGTTTAGAGATCAGGAGAGACGAGAGAATCGAGTTACAGAGAGACATTGTTGCTGCTGCGAGGAGGAAGAACGTGAAGAACAGACTCTCCAAGACCATCGTTTACCAACAGTGACATCGACTGTCATCTGTGGGTCGTAGTTTCCCAACGACAACAGCACTTCTGCCCTGTCGTTCACTTTGGACGCCTTCTGTGGGTCGCAAAATCCTGTTTTACATCATTTTCTTGTCTTTCTCTTCATTGTAAAACACTTTTGAGCATAAATGAAATTCTTTGAGAGGTTTTCCAACATGATGAGTGGCTAAAATACCCGGTGATTGAGGCAATGGAGGATCTATTCACTCATGTTTGATTGGTGATATTTTTATTTATAATTTCGTTAATTATTTATTTTATTTAATTCACTTGGATAAAAATATAAAAAAAAGGGATAAAATGGTTTTCTTAATTATTCGTGAATCAGTTTGATGTTTTATGCTTAGAATATATTCTTTGATAAATCATGCTTAAGGATTACAACTTAATATTTGGACACCTTTTAAATTAAAAAGTGATTTAATAAGAAAAAGAGCTTAATAATAATTTCTGAAATATTATTTATAACCAATCAACTTGAAGTAATAGTGAATCCTGAGCATTAATCTTTCTAAAATATTGACATTACTATTAATTTCCTTCATTTATTTATTTGTTTAAATCTTTAAAAAAAAAAAAGAGTTACCTTCACAAGTTCGAAAAGAACCCCAGTTCTTACCACTATTCATAGACGCATGAGCATAATTGTACCTTGGATCAGTGTGAGATATATTGGGGTTCAACTACAGTCCAGACCGAAGTTAATTTGGAGTAGGCTAGTGTCTGTAGCGGCTTAATACAGTGTGTGTTCAATCTGGACTAGGTCCCGGGGTTTTTCTGCATTTGCGGTTTCCTCGTTAACAAAATTCTGGTGTCTTCGTTATTTCTTTTCCTCATTATATTTTGTTATATAATTTAAATATCACAGGTTGTGCGTTGTTCAATCAATTAGAATATCCGACCTTTTGGTTGTTGATTTAAATTGATTGATACTTAGATATTGGTCTTTGGTACCATCCAAGTTATCTTTATAGTATTTGATAAAGACTTGCAGATTTCTATTTGCTTGAGTATATATCAAATCGAAAGATTGAGATATAAACTCTTTGATATACTTTTTATTTAGATTGAGTCTGACTGTCTAGTTGATTCTCTAGAAAGTATATTGGAGTTTGTCCATACAGATTGCTAAGCGAAATATTGGGTGTGGTTGTTGTACCCCCACTTTTTCAATTGGTATCAGAGCAGAAAAACACGTTCAAGACCTTACAAGTCTATGCTTGTAGCGATCTGACTCTATGGACAGTATTGTTATCTCAATAAATGCACCACCAGATCCAGGGATTTCAGAATTATCTTCCATGACTGATTTAATAAAATCTGTAGAAGAAATTCTATCTAAACCTCCACCAGGTTTAAAATCCCTTGAAGTGTTTTCAGGGCTTGAAAAGAAGCTTGAGAGCTTATCTCTTGATGTTGAGTTATACCTCCAGAAAGAGCAAGAATATCTTGACAGGCTAAATCAAGTTATGATGAATAATATTCATGTTGAGGTTGATATTAATTTACTAATAAGTGAGAGCAATGCTTCTCCTCTGCGTAATCCAATTAGTTGTGATAAACTAAACGAATTACAAGAGGAGTTTAAATCTCTATTATCTGAGTGTATCACCTCAAAGCATGAATTGATTCGTTGCTCAATTCCTGATACTTCCTATCAAGATAGTGGTATTCTTTTCTTTTATGAAGAATCTAGGACGTCTCTTTTTATCAAAAGAGGTTCCCTTCGCAGTACTAAAAACTATCTGCAGAAACTGTTTTTTATAAGTTGGAAAACAAGAAATCAGAAACACAAATCTTTTTGGGTTCTCTTAAAGTTCTTTGATAGAATTATAAAAACAGTTCATTGGGTGTTTCTCAACACTACAAGATTTAGGAGTTGTTGGAAAGAAACTCTTTCTTGGTGCCATGGTGAGCAAGACATTGTTCACCTCAACAAAACTTGTTTGTATTGAAAGTGCATCTTCACCAAGAAATGCCCTGCTATGTATACGGTGAGGGAAGCACAACAACTGGGGCACATCAATTATATTCGGTAAGGTTGTAGAATTCAATTGGACTTTTCTAAAAAGGTATGTTTATAAACTTGAGAAAGTTTTATGTTTTTATTACTTGTTTCGGTACTTATAATGATCCATGTACCTTACTTATCTTTCATTTCTACCTAACTTGATATGTGTTTAAGGTTCTTAAATGTTTAGGTTTGAAAACATTAGTTCGGGATGTTTGGACTTCATGGTACACATACCAAGTATGCATACCATCATTTAAAACCAAAATACAGGGGTTTAAGTTCGCTAACCCCGTCTGCATACTTCTCCAGGATACGAAAATTCGTTTGCAAACCCGTATGCATACTTGACGTCGATATTCAGTAAACTTGTTTTGGCCGTAACTTCTTCGTCCGAACTCGGATTGACCTCATTCTTTTTGCACTCTCTTCCTCTTTGCATTCTATTCAAAATGGTGATGAGAAACCTTGAATTTGGATGAGTTAAGATTAGTATTTGTCCTGTCTCTTGTTTTTGAGTATTTTCCTCCGTTTCGTTGCACTTGTTTCACTTCTCTTGAACTTGGGAACTTGGATTCTTGGAGTATTACTCTTCTAAGCTAATTTGTAGCTTTTACAAGAATGTTGTTGGTGAATCACAAAGAAGGAAGTTCAAGAATGGAAAGTAGTACGCAGTGCTACGGAATTCTTGAATGTTCACAATCATCCTTTGTGAACTATGGTGCATAGTCATTATTGAATTTGTATGTTCTTCTTTGTTAATAAAATATTTTTATACGCCTTTGGTAGCTATTATTGGTGTAAATACATGCGAAAAAGATTGATTCTACCCTATAAGGACAAATCATCTTGTAAGTGCATTACGAGTTTGTCTTGTTGCCTAGGAAACTTCTTATGAGAATTTATTCTTATTTTTGAGAAGGATTACTAGAGTTTGGAATAGCCATTATTGTGATTACACATTGCTATGTCCAACGGTTTCATCTTCATGTTTTTAGATTTATTGGTTTAAATTCTAAATTTGTTTGGAAGATGATTTTTGCAGTATTAATCTTTATGGTTTTATATATCGCAATATTGTTATGGGATATGCGTGTTTGCATCTGTGAACTATGATTGTCCCATACCTGTCAAAAGTAAATCCTTTTGTATGTCGATATGCATGTATTGATAAAAGAATGAACAGACTTTTGACAAATACAAAAGTTAAGCCTATTATGTCAATTATTGATGGAAGATAGGTTAAAGTCTTTTGTTTTCAAGGATTATGTCTATTGAATGTCGTTATGCGAATAGTGATGGAAAATAGAATGAATCCTTGTGTATTCTGCAGTATTGATCTTCCGTGAACCATATTTTATGTATTACTGTGAGGCTCCGTAAATTGTCTTATGTTGAGTACTAAACGACCAAGTTGATTATTTTTATGATTAGCTTTGTTGTTGTTCCGTGAGGTACTTTATGTCGAGCATATTCAACTAAATTAACAATCTTATTTGGTTATTTAGTTGTTGCTCGGTAAGTTTTCTTATGTCGAGCATGACCAATTAAATTGATTACTTTTGTGATTAGTTTGGTTGTATATTTCGATTAGATTAATTATGGGTTCTCTTTTGATTAATCTAATTGTATTTTTTTAGTCTCCATAAGTTCACTTGTGTTGAGCATTTTTCGATTAAATTAATCATGGGTTCTCTTGTGGTTAATTTAATAGAGTATTTTGGATTCAAATTCATACTTGTATGTGATTTGTTATGTCCAAAGAAATCTTTCTTTTCTTTCGAAATTAAGGTCGCTCTTGTTGTTCTTTCGGGAATGACATTTTATGCGGGAGAGTTCTTTTGAACTTGCGCTTAATTGCCAAATCTTTGTGGGGAAATGAAGCGAAATGAAACGCGGGCCTACAGTAATACCGCAAGTGCACGGTCGTCAGTTGTAGCTCGTGCAAGTACGGGTCGATCCACAGAGACTGGGTGTGTTTGAAGTGTTCTAGCTATTTTGGGCTCCTAAATTGTTGTTGGTTAACTCATGAAGCCTTTTTGGGTTTTGGGCTTAGGGGGTTTGTTTGTAATGATGAGAACTGTTTTGGGCCTTAGAATGATTTTGAAATGGATTGAACTGAGCTTGGGCTCAGAAATATGGACTATGGGCTTTAGGTCTTAAACCTTGTTTTGGGCTTAATGGGTTTTGTTTTGGTCTTCTGGTGAGCTCAAGTTGTGCTCTGGGCTTTTGGTTTGAGCTGGGCCCTCTGGTGAGCTCAAGTTGTGCTCTGGGCTTTTGGGCTCAATGGGATTGAGCTAACAGTGGACTGTGGGCTTTTGATTAGAAACTGGGCTTGGTTTAGCTAGGCCTTTGGTTAAGTTCAGTGGACTGATGGGCTTTTGCTTGGCAGCAGGCTTGGCAGCAACAACAGCAGCAGAAGCAACACAGAGAAGGCACCAGCAGCAGCACAAGGCAAAGAAAGCAATGCAGCAGTGCAAAGGGCAAGTGCACAGCAGCTGCACAAGCAGTGGAAGTAGTAGTAGCAGCAGAACAAGAAGAGATGGCAGTGCAAGTAGTGGTGGCACTAAGCCAAGGTAACAGTGGCAATGAGGCAATATAGCAAAGGCAGTGCAGTAAATAAAACAAGACAATGAAGACAATGAAGAAACTAAACAACAACAATCAGAGAACAGTGCAAGTGAACCAAGGCCTAAGCCAAGGGCAGGGGAGATGGTGAAACTGAAATGGTGACAATGCAAGGCCAAGGGAAGAATACAGGCATACAAATAGAATGGGAAGAGAATTAGCTTGCTATGAGCACTAATTTCTCCCAATGCTCAATCAACACAATGCATCCTAAGCATACAAAAAATGGAATGGCAAGATAATCAGCTTGCTCAACTGATGTGCTCCTAGCATTGACTGTATTTTGACAGTACAATCAATCTTAAGCACAGTTGAGCACTGATTTCTTCCACTACTCAATCAATTCAGTGCTCTGAAAGCTCTAACCTAGCATATCATCACTTCTTGACAAAGAATTGAAACAACAGTTGAGCATTTAAACTAACAAAGGCACATTAAACAGAGTAAACACTAACAGGATTAACATTAACAGGAACAACTTAGGATGGCAAAACAGGAACAACACATGTAAACAACACACATTAACAGGAACATCACAACATTTAACAGAACACATGATTAAACAGGAGCACAAATTTTAACAGAACAATTTTAACAGAACAATTTTAACAGAACTTGAAAGTCCTGGACACTGGCTAGTCCAGCATAAGTTTTACAACAACACCCACCAGTTCTATTTATACCCAATACATCAAATTAGGGTTATCACCCATTTTCCCCAAATTGAAAACAGTACATAATTAGGGTCTGTGAAAAGTTAACCCTTACCCTGAAATTGTCTCCTCTGTCGAACCCATCTCTCTTATGCGTCTCTGATGCTCTTCCTCAGCTCCTATTGTTCCCTACTGATGCCCTAGCTAGCTGTTTTACAAACTCCACACCCTAGGGCTTCACGGGATGTGAAATGGGCAAAACATCTAGCCTGGAGAGATGGTGGTGGTGTCGGTGAAGAGATGGTGGTGGCAGTGATGGAACTGGTGGTGACGCTCTGATTTGGTCGGGAGAAGGAGGAGCAGCTCTGAAAATTTTGGGAAGAAGGGGAAGAAGGAGGAGAAATCGATAGAATGGGAGAAGGGTCTGTTTGTTTGGGGTGTAGGTGTTCGGTCGCTAGGGTGTGAGGCGGGATCATCTGAAGTTGATGCGCAGCGAGGAGATCCGTTGGATAATCAGTTACTAATTGAATCGAACGGCACGATGTAAACAAGCTCTGAGCGACCGTTGGATTAGGTGATACAACGAAGCTGACGGCTCCAGATGGGGTTAGGTGCTGTAGTGTAAGGCGGAATCATCGGGATTTGATGCACAGGCATAGGAGCGACCGTAGGATTCAACTGCAATCTAATCTGATGGCTTGGAATTTAGGCACTATGGTGTTTGATAGGAGCTTCAGATTTTGATGCGCGATGAAGGAGCGACCATCGGATGCTTCTGAGAACTGATCTGATGGCTGAGAACGGAGGCGTTTTTGTGTGTAGAAAATGAGGTTGTGCGCACCATTCTTCGCGGCTTCCTTGCGTGATTTCTCCCGGCTTTTCACTACTTTTCTGCTCTTTTTGCTCCGCAAGTCATCCAGACTTTATTTATTACCTAAAAATGCAAAATTAATTAATAAAAATATTTATTCTTGAAAACAATGAAAATACAGAATATGGGATAAAATGTAGAATTAATGCATAAAAGATGAGTTAAATGCCAACAAAAAGGGATAAATATATACAATATTTGGCACTCATCAAATACCCCCAAACCTGAATTTTACTTGTCCTCAAGTAAAACAAAACTAAGGAAATCCTAACTATACCACTGTCGCTGGTCTCTCGAATGCATTTAGCGTATGCACTAAGCCTTTTAAACCACTAAGTGTCCCTAGTGGACGAGTTGAATTCTCGTGAAGGTTTGCTTAGAACGTACCTACAAAGTTCTAGGTCAAAATATAAGCTCAGATTCCATCAAATGTGACATGTGCAAAACAGTTTAAGCTCACAGCAAAATGGAGATGTCAATCTAGCTATCGAAGGCACAATCCTAGCACTGATAACAAAAAAAGACATGTGATAAGAGTGTAAAGTGTATCTACACATGTGTAAAGAAAGATCTGAAGTTATGACTACTAATCACCAAGAGATAGTTTCTCAGGCTAAGAACTGAGGTCGAAATCTAGCTAGCTGTCCGGACTTTACGAGAATTGTGAATGAGTTGGAGGTATTTCACAATTACTCGCGTTGTACATCAATGGCATACACCCTCCTTGCTTATTACAATGAAACAACAAAAGATGACTCTTTACATGACTCTTATTTACATTGACTATTCTCATTTTATTTTTGGAACAAGAGATGATGGAATTGATAAGTACTTGATTTTTTTTGTATTTTTCTGATATATATATATATATATTTTTATTTTTATTTTGAAGGAGACACTTTTGATACATATACAAAAGGAAACAAAAGATTACATGACACTTTGCAAGAGGTAGCCCTTTTTGATGCACCCAGTTAAATTCGATGGTTGTCTTTCTTAATGTAACCTCCACCTTCTATCCCAACCAACCAAAGAACAAGCTAGTCAAGTTTCGTTCAGTATTCTAAAGTGATTGGCAATCGTAACTTCCTATCAAACACCTTGAAGATCGAGGCCATACATGTATTGGTAGATCGTGCGCGTGCAAATTTCTTATCACTATGTGAATTGTGCTAGAATCAGGGTGCCTAAATATCTAGACTAAGACTCCTAATAATTACATATTTGCACAAGAGTCAACATTTCAAGGTAAATGAGCTCCATTTTTATGATTTTTCATTTTTTAATTTTTTTGAATTTTTTCGATTTTTTCAAAAGAAGAAGGAGTTCGTTTTCAATTATAGCATATTATCATGGTATCTACTCTATACCCCCAAACCTAAACTAAACATTGTCCTCAATGTTTCAAAATATGGAAAGAATTAAAAAACAATATATGGAAAGGGACATGCTGAGTAGAGTAAAAGGAGAGAGAATACCCGATTTCGGCGAAAGCAGAATTAAAACTCCGTTATTCAAGGCAAAAATCCAACATATTTCAGCCGAGATCATATTGGATTAGCAAAATATATACAAAAGGAACAAAAGGGTTTTTAAGAAATTTTATCTACCGGATTATATACAAAAAATTCACCATACACCAAAAGTCTAAAGAGTTGAGGATCAACCCAAAAGACAAAGTGTAGATATTTCAACAGCTTCACACAATAATAATATGATAGAAACGCAAGTGAAACTGTGAAACAAAATGAGCTACCCCCAAACCTGGATTTTACAGAAGATATAATTTTGAAAACAAAATCGCGCAGTTTCGGGGGTTCATCATGCAAAAGGTATAGCTCGAAATGAACTGTGCTAGGGACGGGCAAACATGCAATTTCCAACTGTGGTCCCTCAAAGATATTATACTTAGATGCAAAATAGTCCAAGAGGACTTGGGAAGCACACAGTTCCAATCCTAGATTAGGAATTTTCAGAAAAATCGGTTTGACAATATGGGTACAAACCAAATCTAGGTTGGGTGGAAGGCCATCAGATTGTGACTTAGGTAGAAGAATAGGCATATCATTATCAATCAAATCAAAATCTCCTAACTCATCTACACATGTCACATCATGCTCACAATCATCAATCAAATTGGCAAGATCACAATCAGAGTCATCAACATCATCAAAAAATTTATTCTCATGCATTGGCAAATCAGGAGAAATATCACAATGTGACCTAGGTAGAGAATCAGACACATCAAATATATTTTCATGCACATTAGTGTCTACAGAAGATTCAACTATTCCTATGTCATGCTCATCTTCACAGAATAATTGTACGAATCCCATGTCAATATCAAAATCATATGAATTACAATGAGTATTATAAAAAACAACATTCATGAAGGTCGAGGGCGAGAAGCCATATGTTTTTGAACCAACAGGTTCCACAATATTTTCATGTTCTTCTAATATATCATCATAATCATCATAATCATCATCATGGTAGCATGCATATTGGTCCTCATTAACAGTGGTGGTGTCATTAGTCGATTCATGTTCCTCTAAATTAGGTTCATATTCAACATTATTTACATGAATGGGACTAAACACTTCATTAGGGACAACATACATTTCCTCATGAATTTCCTCCTTTTTTCGGTGAAGCAAAATCTGATCTAAATGTGCATGAATTCGTGATGTAGATCTATCATAGTCTTGCTTGCAGAGTCTTAAAGCTTCTGTGGTGGATTCTAAATTCATGGGAGTACAAAATTCTTCATGTTCAAATTGTGGTGAATGGTACATGTGTGTATGGTCATTAGGGTTTACAAAATATTGATCGCAACCCTCAAAGGATTGATTATGGTCCCAATGACTACCATTCTCACAATTTATGGGCATTTCATACATTGGATTTTCTCTAGATTGCCTAAAATTATGCAAAATATGACAATTCTCAACAGGGTGGTCTAAACTACCACATGCGGGACATGCATAGATTTCAGGTTGCCTAAGAAAATTAGATGTGACAGATTCCTCATGTGATTGCATTTCTAAAGCTGTGATTCGAGCTTCTATTTGATCCATAAGTGATGATTGTGTGAGTGAGGCACTAGCAAAATGTTCATTTTCACGTTGCGATGAATGATGCATGTATGAATAGTCATTAGGGTTCATGTATTGCGGCTCGGGACTTTGAAAATGTCCATAATAATTCCTATGACTATTGACATCATGGTCCGTGGAAGGTTCATAACGTGGCACATGCCCATAAGCAAGTTCTCTAAGAGTTTTATTTCCATCCCCAGGAGCAGACCAAAATCCAGACATGATTGGCTCAAAAGCTAAGTAAAGAATGTACAAAGCTCAGAATTTGGTTTTTTAAAGGGTTTGGATTTTTGGGAAAAATTTGGTTTTGGTGGGAGACATTTGAAAATTTGGTTTTGAAATGGGAGTAAAATAAAACTTTTGGTTTAAGATGGGATAAAGAAGAAAAATTTGATTTAAAATGGGAGCAAGTAAAATTTGGTTTTTGAATGGGAGAAAAGTAAATTTTTTTTTTTCTTTTTTTTTTTTTTTTCTTTTTTTTTAAAAGAAAATAAAATTTGGTTTTTGAATGGGAGCAAGCCCACTGTTTGTTTTGTATCTGCTTTGGCTCCGCTTGGTTGAAAACTTTTGGTGGAACTGAGTCCAAAATCTCGGCCTAGAATTTGGGTACTCGGCCCACTAACGAGTTCAACTAGCGTGATCGGTTACAAGCTCAGCTGGGTTTAAAAACCCAGAATACAAAATACAAGTCCAAATTAAACAAGCTCACAAAAATTAAATACAAGCCCACAAATTAAACAAACAAGCCCACATAAATTAATTACAAACCCAACAGAAAATAAAAAGCCCAAAAATTGGCTTTAATATTACAAGCCCACAATTAAAAATTGGAAGCCCACAATTCGGGTTCTCTTAAATGGGTTACCTTTTAAGCACAGCCCAGCTGCTCTGATATTGTTGCAAAAACCCAGTTGGGCTTTGGTTCTTTTCCTTGGTGGCGTCCCAGCAGAGGAAAAATTGGTTCAGAACAGCAGGTCCAACAGCAAATGAAGTGAAGCAGATGCAGATGCAAATGCTATGCAGTGAAATGCAAAAATAGCTAATAAAACTACTAGAAAAACACAGCACCAGTCCCCGGCAGCGGCGCCAAAAACTTGGTGGGCCCGGGAAAGCGTATAAAATTGAAGCGAAATGAAACGGGCCTACAGTAATACCGCAAGTGCACGGTCGTCGGTTGTAGCTCGTGCAAGTACGGGTCGATCCACAGAGACTGGGTGTGTTTGGAGTTCTCTAGCTATTTTGGGCTCTAATTTGTTGTTGGTTAACTATGAAGCCTTTTGGGCTTTGGGCTTAGGGTACCTTTGGATTATAGGCTTGTTTGATAATGAAGTGAACTGAGCTTGGGCTCAGTTGGTCTTGAAGTGCACTGGGCTTTGAATGTCAATGGGCTTTGAGTACCCTTGACAGTGAACTGGGCCTTTGGTGGACTGAATTAGGCTTTTGCCTTAAACCTGAATTGGACTGGGCCTTTAATTGAGTTCAGGCTTTGATTGAATCAGGCTTTTACTTTAAAAGTGACCTGGGCCTTTGTAATGACTGAGAACTGGGCTTGGTAACCTAATGATGAGCTGGGCCTTGAGCCTTTAGCTTGAGCTAGGCTTTGAACCTGGGCTTTTGAGAGGAAGCAGCAGCAGCAGTAGCAAGAGGAGGGAAAGCAGCAGCAGCAGCAGTACTGCACAGCAGGGGAAAGAAAGCAGTGCACTGCAGCAGCACAAGCAATGCACAGCAGCAGCACAACAAGGAGTAGTTGAAGTAGCAGGAGCAAAGACAATGCAATAAATAAAATGTAAAGAAGCAAAGACAATGAAGTAAAGAAGACTAACAAAATAGCAAAGAAAACAAAACAAAGAACATCAATGACAGTGGAGGAAAACAAAAGTAACAAGGAAACAATGGAGGAAATGGAACAAACCAAGGCTGTTTTAACAATGAAAATACAGAATATGGGATAAAATGTAGAATTAATGCACAAAAGATGAGTTAAATGCCAAGAAAAATATATAAAAATATGCACTTTTTAGCACTCATCAAATACCCCCAAACCTGAATTTTACTTGTCCTCAAGTAAAACAAAACTAAGGAAATCCTACCTATACCACTGTCGCTGGTTTCTCGAATGCATTTAGCGTATGCACTAAGCCTTTTAAACCACTAAGTGTCCCTAGTGGACGAGTGAAGTCTCGTGAAGGTTTGCTTAGAACGTACCTACAAAGTTCTAGGTCAAAATATAAGCTCAGATTCCATCAAATGTGACATGTGCAAGTCAGTTAAGCTCACAGCAAAATGGAGATGTCAATCTAGCTATCAAAGGCACAATCCTAGCACTGATAACAAATAAAGACATGTGATAAGAGTGTAAAGTGTATCTACACATGTGTAAAGAAAGATCTGAAGTTATGACTACTAATCACCAAGAGATAGTTTCTCAGGCTAAGAACTGAGGTCGAAATCTAGCTAGCTGTCCGGACTTTACGAGAATTGTGAATGAGTTGGAGGTATTTCACAATTACTCGCGTTGTACATCAATGGCATACACCCTCCTTGCTTATTACAAAGAAACAACAAAATGACTATTTACATGACTCTTATTTACATTGACTATTCTCTTTTTATTTTTGGAACAAGAGATGATGGAATTGATAAATACTTGATTTTTTTGTATTTTTCTGATTTTTCTGATTTTTTTTTTTTTTTTTTTTGAATAAGGAAACACTTTTGATACATAACAAGAAGAAACAAAAAATTACATGACACTTTGCAAGAGGTAGCCCTTTTTGATGCACCCAGTTAAATTCGATGGTTGTTTTTCTTAATGTAACCTCCACCTTCTATCCCAACCAACCAAAGAACAAGCTAGTCAAGTTTCGTTCAGTATTCTAAAGTGATTGGTAATCGTAACTTCCTATCAAACACCTTGAAGATCGAGGCCATACATGTATTGGTAGATCGTGCGCGTGCAAATTTCTTATCACTATGTGAATTGTGCTAGAATCAGGGTGCCTAAATATCTAGACTAAGACTCCTAATAAAAATACATATTTGCACAAGAGTCAACATTTCAAGGTAAATGAGCTCCATTTTTATGATTTTTTAATTTTTTAATTTTTTTATTTTGATTTTTCAATTTTTTTGGAATTTTTCAATTTTTTCAAAAAGAAGAAGGAGTTCGTTTTCAATTATGGCAAATTATCATGGTATCTACTCTATACCCCCAAACCTAAACTAAACATTGTCCTCAATGTTTCAAAATATGGAAAGAATTAAAATGCAACATATGGAAAGGGACATGCTGAGTAGAGTAAAAGGAGAGAGAATACCCGATTTCGGCGAAAGCAGAATTAAAACTCCGTTATTCAAGGCAAAAATCCAACATATTTCAGCCGAGATCATATTGGATTAGCAAAATATATACAAAAGGAACAAAAGGGTTTTTAAGAAATTTTATCTACTGGATTATATACAAAAAATTCACCATACACCAAAAGTCTAAAGAGTTGAGGATCAACCCAAAAGAAAAAGTGTAGAGACATAGACAGTTTCAAAACACTACAATTGGACTTAAATGGGAGTGAGAGCGAAAAACCGAATGAATCACCCCTAAACCAAAATTTTTCAACAGGTTCACTTTTAAGCACAAAATCTTTTAATTTTAGGGGTTCAGGATTCAAAAGGTCTAACTCATAATGGACTGTTTTCGGGATGGGCAAAGAAATGCATTCCAACTGTGGCTCTTTAAAAGTGTTATATTTTGAAGCAAAATAGTCCAAGAGGACTTGGGAAGCACACAGTTCCAATCCTAGATTAGGAATTTTCAGAAAAATCGGTTTGACAATATGGGTACAAACCAAATCTAGGTTGGGTGGAAGGCCATCAGATTGTGACTTAGGTAGAAGAATAGGCATATCATTATCAATCAAATCAAAATCTTCTAACTCATCTACACATGTCACATCATGCTCACAATCATCAATCAAATTGGCAAGATTACAATCAGAACTATCAACATCATCAACAGATTGATTTTCATGCATCGGCACATCAGGGGAAACATCACATGGAATACTAGAAGAAATATCATGCATTAAGGTCGGGGCAGAGAAGCCTAAAGTATTTGAACCCAAAGGTTCCATAACATTTTCAGTATAGACATGTTCTTCTAACATAACATCATAATCATCATCATCATCATGATAGGCATTTTGCAATCTAGGATAATTTTCAATCCTAAGGTCGGAGCTATTACAAGAATAAAACTCTAATTCATGGGGATGACTCATATCATGTGGTGTTGTTCCTGTTTCCCTAACGGATTCCCATTGATGGGTTTTCTCTGCAATCTCGGCTAAAAAATTCCATGCATCATCCACAGATTTATCAATAAACTCACCATTACACATAGACTCAACCATGGTTCGAGATTTAAAGTCTAGTCCCTCATAGAGGATGACGACAAGTCTCCACTTCTCAATTCCATGGTGCGGACATTCACTCAACAAATCATTAAAACGTTCAAAATAGTGAAAAACAGTTTCCTCATCCAATTGGACAAAACAATTGATACTTTGACGAATAGCGATGGTCCTATGATGTGGAAAATTTTTTTGGAAAAATTGATTAGTGAGTTGTTCCCAAGTGGTGATTGATTGTGGTCTCAAACCGTAAAACCATGTTTTGGCCATTTCCTTTAAAGAAAATGTAAACAAACGCAATTTCAGAGAGTCTTCGGACATATGATCAGGTTGCATAGTCCGACAAATTTGTTCAAACTCTCTTACATGAGTATAGGGGTTCTCAGAATCGAACCCTCGAAATATAGGAAGTATTTGTATCATGCTTGCATTTATTTTAAAAGGGTTATTGGTTTGAGGTAATACAATACATGATAATGGAATTTTTATTGACGGATACATGTATTCATGGAGAGCACGAGGTTGGCCCATTTTGAAAAGACACAAAGCCCACTATTTGGTTTTAATGGGTTTTCAAAAATTTGGTTTTTTATGGGAAAATTTTGGTTTTGGTGGGAGACATTTGAAAATTTGGTTTTAAAATGGGAGTAAAATAAAAAATTTGGTTTTAAAATTGGGAGCAAAAGAATTTTTTTTTTTTTTTTTGAAAAAGAAAATAAAATTTGGTTTTTTTGAATGGGAGCACGCCCACTGTTGGTCTTGTGTTTGCTTTGGTTCCGCTTGGTTGAAAACTTTTGGTGGAACTGAGTCCAAAATCTCGGCCTAGAATTAGGGTACTCGGCCCACTAACGAGTTCAACTAGCGTGATCGGTTACAAGCTCAGCTGGGTTTAAAAACCCAGAATACAAAATACAAGTCCAAATTAAACAAGCTCACAAAAATTAAATACAAGCCCACAAATTAAACAAACAAGCCCACAAATAAATTATTACAAACCCAACAGAAAATAAGAGAAGCCCAAAAATTGGCTTTAATATTACATGCCCACAATTAAAAAAATTGGAAGCCCACAATTCGGGTTCTCTTAAATGGGTTACCTTTTAAGCACAGCCCAGCTGCTCTGATATTGTTGCAAAAACCCAGTTGGGCTTTGGTTCTTTTCCTTGGTGGCGTCCCAGCAGAGGAAAAACTGGTTCAGAACAGCAGGACCAACAACAAATGAAGTGAAGCAGATGCAGATGCAAATGCTATGCAGTGAAATGCAAAAATAGCTAATAAAACTACAAGAAAAACACAGCACCAATCCCCGGCAACGGCGCCAGAAACTTGGTGGACCCGGGTGCACGTGTAAAATTAAGCGAAATGAAACGCGGGCCTACAGTAATACCGCAAGTGCACGGTCGTCAGTTGTAGCTCGTGCAAGTACGGGTCGATCCACAGAGACTGGGTGTGTTTGAAGTGTTCTAGCTATTTTGGGCTCCTAAATTGTTGTTGGTTAACTCATGAAGCCTTTTTGGGTTTTGGGCTTAGGGGGTTTGTTTGTAATGATGAGAACTGTTTTGGGCCTTAGAATGATTTTGAAATGGATTGAACTGAGCTTGGGCTCAGAAATGTGGACTATGGGCTTTAGGTCTTAAACCTTGTTTTGGGCTTAATGGGTTTTGTTTTGGTCTTCTGGTGAGCTCAAGTTGTGCTCTGGGCTTTTGGTTTGAGCTGGGCCCTCTGGTGAGCTCAAGTTGTGCTCTGGGCTTTTGGGCTCAATGGGATTGAGCTAACAGTGGACTGTGGGCTTTTGATTAGAAACTGGGCTTGGTTTAGCTAGGCCTTTGGTTAAGTTCAGTGGACTGATGGGATTTTGCTTGGCAGCAGGCTTGGCAGCAACAACAGCAGCAGAAGCAACACAGAGAAGGCACCAGCAGCAGCACAAGGCAAAGAAAGCAATGCAGCAGTGCAAAGGGCAAGTGCACAGCAGCTGCACAAGCAGTGGAAGTAGTAGTAGCAGTAGAACAAGAAGAGATGGCAGTGCAAGTAGTGGTGGCACTAAGCCAAGGTAACAGTGGCAATGAGGCAATATAGCAAAGGCAGTGCAGTAAATAAAACAAGACAATGAAGACAATGAAGAAACTAAACAACAACAATCAGAGAACAGTGCAAGTGAACCAAGGCCTAAGACAAGGGCAGGGGAGATGGTGAAACTGAAATGGTGACAATGCAAGGCCAAGGGAAGAATACAGGCATACAAATAGAATGGGAAGAGAATTATCTTGCTATGAGCACTAATTTCTCCCAATGCTCAATCAACACAATGCATCCTAAGCATACAAAAAATGGAATGGCAAGATAATCAGCTTGCTCAACTGATGTGCTCCTAGCATTGAATGTCTTTTGACAGTACAATCAATCTTAAGCACAGTTGAGCACTGATTTCTTCCACTACTCAATCAATTCAGTGCTCTGAAAGCTCTAACCTAGCATATCATCACTTCTTGACAAAGAATTGAAACAACAGTTGAGCATTTAAACTAACAAAGGCACATTAAACAGAGTAAACACTAACAGGATTAACATTAACAGGAACAACTTAGGATGGCAAAACAGGAACAACACATGTAAACAACACACATTAACAGGAACATCACAACATTTAACAGAACACATGATTAAACAGGAGCACAAATTTTAACAGAACAATTTTAACAGAACAATTTTAACAGAACTTGAAAGTCCTGGACACTGGCTAGTCCAGCATAAGTTTTACAACAACACCCACCAGTTCTATTTATACCCAATACATCAAATTAGGGTTATCACCCATTTTCCCCAAATTGAAAACAGTACATAATTAGGGTCTGTGAAAAGTTAACCCTTACCCTGAAATTGTCTCCTCTGTCGAACCCATCTCTCTTATGCGTCTCTGATGCTCTTCCTCAGCTCCTATTGTTCCCTACTGATGCCCTAGCTAGCTGTTTTACAAACTCCACACCCTAGGGCTTCACGGGATGTGAAATGGGCAAAACATCTAGCCTGGAGAGATGGTGGTGGTGTCGGTGAAGAGATGGTGGTGGCAGTGATGGAACTGGTGGTGACGCTCTGATTTGGTCGGGAGAAGGAGGAGCAGCTCTGAAAATTTTGGGAAGAAGGGGAAGAAGGAGGAGAAATCGATAGAATGGGAGAAGGGTCTGTTTGTTTGGGGTGTAGGTGTTCGGTCGCTAGGGTGTGAGGCGGGATCATCTGAAGTTGATGCACAGCGAGGAGATCCGTTGGATAATCAGTTACTAATTGAATCGAACGGCACGATGTAAACAAGCTCTGAGCGACCGTTGGATTAGGTGATACAACGAAGCTGACGGCTCCAGATGGGGTTAGGTGCTGTAGTGTAAGGCGGAGATATCAAACTTTGATGAACAGCAAGGGAGCAACCGTTGGATTCAACTACCATCTAATCTGAAGGCTTGGAATTTCAGAGCTGTGGTGCTTGGCAGAGACTTCAGATTTTGATGCTCTATGAAGGAGCGACCATCGGATGCTTCTGAGAACTGATCTGATGGCTGAGAACGGAGGCGTTTTTGTGTGTAGAAAATGAGGTTGTGCGCACCATTCTTCGCGGCTTCCTTGCGTGATTTCTCCCGGCTTTTCACTACTTTTCTGCTCTTTTTGCTCCGCAAGTCATCCAGACTTTATTTATTACCTAAAAATGCAAAATTAAGTAAGAAAAATATTTATTCTTGAAAACAATGAAAATACAGAATATGGGATAAAATGTAGAATTAATGCATAAAAGATGAGTTAAATGCCAACAAAAAGGGATAAATATATACAATATTTGGCACTCATCAGTGCCGCTGTGGAATATTATAGGGGTTATCTTGTATCTTTACAAACTCCTTGATGAATGCATTTAGCTTCGGCTTTATGATTGCATCTAAATAAGATGATATATTTTTGCTTTTTTTGGTCAAGAAATGTCTCTTTCGGAAATTTCATTCGGATCCCGTTCTTGTACCTTTGCCAATTTTATTGACAAAAAGGGGAGAATTAATATGTAGTTCACACTACAAATACATATGGTTTTCGGATCATTATGTAAGGGGGAGTGGTTTCCATGTGAGATGGAGTATTGACTAGGGGGAGTGATACATATCACCAAAGTATTGTTGTTGAAGTTGTGATACAACTGGACTTTGACGCTGTGTAATGATACTATGACACTTTATAACAATGATTGAGGACTATTGTTTTCTTGTTGTTATAGCTACGAATTTTCAACAATGATGATACTAAACTTACAACCATTGGGATCATTGGAGTACTTGGAAGTGACGAAGATTTCGAGTAATGTTGAAGATTAGGCATGTGGAAGGAGCTACAAAAGTTAATTTATTTATTTTTTGTATTCCATATGTATTAATAGTTTTGTCACTAAAATTGACAAAGGGGGAGATTGTTAGAGCATTGCTCGGTCGAACTCGCATGCGTTGCTATCTCAAGCATGTTTGTCAATAAGTATTAATTTCTAGCCTATATAGCTAAAGGTCTCGGACTAGGATAGAAAGTGTAGTTGAGCTCAAGACTTCATGGCAATCATCATACAAGACGAAGGGCTACTCGAGGAACTGGTGGATCTTTATCGACTAAAAGGTATGTTGAGACTTGAACTTATATGTTACTCAAAAGTCTATCTACTCTATCTCCTACTATTGATACAAAAGTTGTGTTGATATATAGACTTTCATCATACACATTTCCTATTTCGAGCCGAGTGTAACTCGCATATCTATTTCTCAAAATATGTGTTGGTAAGCTTTCGCTTTAGCCAAATTCATCTTTACCTAGTGACGAATGTCATGTTATGTTTCAATCACTTTGGAAATTGCTCTGCCGAAAAATGGTCTGTGAATAACGGCTATATAACGTCCTCTGAGAATGTTTCAATGATTGAAATGGGAGTTTAGATTACATAACCATTGGTAGGATATAAGCATTGTTGTGGAAACACATATATGTATAAGTCCTTATTCCTTGAACCAAAGTTTGCGAACTTGGTTGATCAAGAGAAACGGAATGTGGCGTGAGCCAAGTCCGCGAACTCAGTCTGCGAACTGGCGGAAGTTCTTGACCCGAGAATTTCTGCTGGAGTTTGTGAACTCCTTCCGTAGCTTAAGTCCGCGAACCCAGTCCGCGAACTTGAGAAGGATATATCTAAAATCGGTTGTTCTTGAACTCATGTTTATATAAACTAAGGAATGCTTTTACAAACCGTGGCTATAAAGTTCATGAACCGATTCGAGTGAATCAAACCGTTTTTGCTTCGATTGTGTCTTGTGTAGTTACATATGATATAAGCAATTGAACAACTCTCTAACTAGTTCATTTGAGTCATTTGAACTAGTTATGGTGAAGAAGAATATGGTGGATATGAAAGTGATCATATGGCTAACCATTTGGTTAACTATTGTTGAACCAACAAATGTTAATATTTGGGAACGGTTACATAAACCCAAAATTGAACGTCTCATTTGTGTGTAACAAGCTAAGTTTTCGATCCAACGGTTGAGAAATATTAACTTGAATCTAATCAGGTTTTCATCTAACGGTGAATATTGAATGCGTTGTTACTAAGCTAACATTGATTGCAAACCTTGATTTGAAAGACTATATAAAGGAGAACTCTGGCAACTGGGAAACCTAATCCCCACACCTTACGTGTGATACTAGTTGCATAGCTAGAGTCGATTCTCCTTTAACCTTTGGTTTCTTCTTCTAAAACCAGGTTAACGACTTAAAGACTTCATTGGGATTGTGAAGCCAGACCGATACTACTTTTCTTGTGGTTGCGTGATCTGATATTGCATCTTCTATCGTTACCAAGTAAAATTGGAATAGTTGGCTCGAGATTTATATCTCTGATAGGCAAGATAGAAAAGTAATCACGAACACTTCGTCTCATCGTTTGTGATTCCACAATATCTTTTTCGCTACGTCGATTAGGATTATTGAGGTGATTGATAATACTAGGTTGTTCTTCGGGAATATAAGTCTGGTTTATCAATTGGTTCTTGTTCACCTTGATTTATCAAAAGACGGAACAAAACTCGTAGGTATATTCATGGGAGACGAATTTATCTATTACCGTAGACTTTTCTGTATGATACAGATTTGTTTATTAAAGTCTTCGACTTTGGGTCGTAGCAACTCTTAGTTGTGGGTAAAATCAGCTAATGGAATCAAGTACGTAGCATCCTGTTGGGATCAGAGACGTAGGAGCATAACTGTACCTTGGATCAGTGTAAGATTGATTGGGGTTCAACTACAGTCCAGACCAAAGTTAGTTTGGAGTAGGCTAGTGTCTGTAGCGGCTTAATACAGTGTGTGTTCAATCTGGACTAGGTCCCGGGGTTTTTCTGCATTTGCGGTTTCCTCGTTAACAAAATTCTGGTGTCTGTGTTACTTATTTTCCGCATTATATTTTGTTATATAATTGAAATATCACAGGTTGTGCGTTGTTCAATCAATTAGAATATCCGACCTTTTGGTTGTTGATTTAAATTGATTGATACTTGGATATTGGTCTTTGGTACCATCCAAGTTATCTCTCTCGTATTTGATAAAGACTCGCAGATTTCTATTTGCTTGAGTATATATATCAAATCGAGGGATTGAGATATAAACTCTTTGATATACTTATTATCTAGATTTAGTCTGACTGTCTAGTTGATTCTCTAGAAAGTATATTGGACTTTGTCCATACAGATTGTTAAGCGAAATATTGGGTGTGGTTGTTGTACCCCCACTTTTTCAACAGTTTTGATTTTTTCGGAATAACTAATTTTGAATGCAAATAATTGGTTTGTTTCAACTTCTCAAAAAAAAATTATAAGGATGGTTTCTAAAGTGTATTTTCAGATTAAAATTGGTTCTTCAGTAACTTTGTATCTATGTTTTGATGTTACTGTTAAGAGTTATGAAGATGACTGTATGAAATTAAGCCTGCGACCCTTGTTTAATGAAGACGAGAGTATAAAATGGATGTTACGGAGGAAACATCTCCCTCACTGTTGATAAGTGCTTCTGAAAACGCAGGGGTACCAAGTACACCACTAACTTTTTCATTCGGCAACCTGTATAGAAAAACATAATACAATATCAAGTAGACCAACTTAATTATCCTCATCGTCAATATCGTTAGAATCTCTGTTTTTGACAGAAAGTCTAGAATCACCCAGCCATACCTGACTAAGTGTCATACCTGATCGGTTTGTCAAATCATTTACATAATTCTATAGATATTGATAATTTCCATCCAATTGAAGTAGATTCTCAATTGGGTATTCTTCATGAGTCTTCATGAGTCTCAGTATAAATTTTTGGGTATTCTTCATGAGTCTCAGTCGAGGGAATGATTGGGTCTACTTCTTGCAAATCAACCGTCCTAAAAACATCGTAATATGGATATTCATTGTAACGTTGATATGCGTTCGAGTATGTTACACCATTCATAACTATGGTTCGGTCATACCAAGGCTCCTCCTTTTGAATAGGAGAGTGATCATTATTACGATCCGGAGCTGGAATAACTTCATCACTATTACATGGACTTTCCAAATGTTGCTCATCTTCAAAATATTATTTATCGTCCGTAAGAATGTCAGAACTGGTTTGATTTTGAGGCCAAACTTCTTCCTCATTCATATCTTCACGAAGTTGAGCAATTTGTACTTTTAATTTATCCACATCCCTTTGAAATTCTTGGGGTAATTCAGTACTGATTCGTCGAAATTATTGAGTTTCTTCTTGCAACTCTTTCATCTTGGTATTCATAGAATCTGCAGTGCTATAGAATATTTGATCATTAACATATTTCTCCTCCCATACTTGTGGTTGATCTTTAGGTGTTTCCAGCGCGGATAGACTGGTTTTTAATTGAAGAATTATTTGATCAAACATCTATTCACTTTTAGAAGGAAAAATATTAGAAGCACAACTATCCTTCCACCCTCATGATTGTTCACTTACGTGCCCGTCATAAGGTTGTTGACATGTATGAGAATATCGGTAAGGTTCAGTGGGATATTGATCATAGCCAGAAGATTGGTTTTGATTATACCCATATGATGGTTGATAGTTGTCATAAGAATGAGATTGAAAACCATATTGATTACCACTGTTGTACGCTGATTAGTCTTGTGCTCCGTACATGTTATGTCCGTAAGGAAACATGACGACTCACAAGAAAGAGAAAATCTAAAAACAAAAATAAAAACAAGCTAAACAAATAACAAATCAATTAGCAACTGCTCCCCGGCAGCGGCGCCAAAATTTGATGCGTGTCGTAACCACAACAAATTAATCAAGATATTTCCCACTAATTAACCGGTAATATAGCGGTAGTAAGAGATCGCTCCCATAGAGAGCTGTGTAATTGATAGGTTATTTATATTAGCGAAATCAAAGTAAACAAGGGGGTTATAAGAATAAAGAAAATAAAAGAAATATGATCAAGGAATCCTTCGCCGTTACCAAGCGATAACTGGATTAGTATACTTATCTATCTTTGTTAGAACCATTCATCACCAACCGTAGGAAAGAAGCTAGCTCAGTGCTATCCCCAAAACTCCTTTTACCACGGATAAGGAAGCTCTCCAATATCAAATTCTATTCAACGAACCACCAAGTAGTAGCTCACTCAAGGTGTAATCCAATCGAACGCTTTAGGATTTGTGAATTAGGTTGATCCCAGTAGTTGAACTCTTAGCTCAAGGTCCACTTGCTGATGTTATCTTCACTCGAAATTGCTCCACAAAATACCTTTGCAAGGTCTCGCGATTACTACTTGTGTACGAATTATTCGACGATTACTTATCTCCTAATTCAATACTAGCAATAGAACAATCAATAGGTCAATCTAGTTGCGCACCCAAATCAATCTAATGATCACTCATAAACATTAGATATAGTGAAAGCAAACGATAAGATGATTAAAAATCCGAACAAACTTGTATAATAATAAAGTTTCACCCTAGAACATTGAATTCATCCTCAATCAATCAAAGGTTTAACTACTCATAATTACAAGAAGAATGGGTTCCCCCTAAAGGGGTAAACCCTAGGTTTTGATGTAGAAGATGTAATATGATATAAAATAAGATGTCTTCTTAAGGCTCTAGATGTTTTCTTATATAGAACTCCAAAAGTTAGGCTTTAGAATCCTTCCGGGACCGTGTTTTCTTGAGTTACAAGTCAATTTCGCATCCAAATATGTCTCAGGAATTTCTCAGGTTCGGCTCGTAACTTGCCGACCTTTCCGGGACGAACCTGACAAGTGGAATTTACTCCAGGCGATCACCAGGTTCGGCTCACTTGATTAAATTGCTTTTGAGCCGAACATCCTCCTGTATACTCTTCGAAAATATTGATTTTTAAGCTGCAGGTTCGGCTAACTCGAGCTGATGAAGTTATCATCCGAGCCTCTCTCTGTATCTTCAAGTCTTTCAATCATGTTTTGCCTATAACTTCTTCGTCCGAACTCGGAATGACCTCATTCTTTTCGCGTTATTTTCGTATTCTCGTTCTCTTCAAGATGGTATTAAGAAATCCTAGATTTGAATGAGTTGAATTTTATCCTTGGCCCTTCTTCATCGATAGACTCCACTTCCTTGCTCATTTAAGCACTTTTTAGCTCATTTTTTGATGATTCACCTGATATGACACATAAACTAGAAAATAATCATAATAACAAGTAATATTCAAGAATTATAGTTAAAACAAGTATGGAATTGACACTCTAAACATGTAAATTAAGCACTTCTCATCATCTATCTTTTAAGATACGAATTCTACAAGAAACTAGTCTTGTAATCGATCACAATTAAGCGGACTTATCTACTAAGATTGAATTCGTAAAAACATGTGTAAATCCAATATATAGATAAATAATATAATGCGGAAAAGGAAAAACACAAGACACCATAAATTGTGTTAACGAGAAAACCACAATAGCATAAAAACCTCGGGACCTCGTGCTGATTGAATACCAAATTGTATTAATCCGCTACAGGCACTAGCCTACTATCAGACTTCATACTGAATGTAGTTGATACCGAATCCACCCTCCAAGTGATTCAGTTACAGTCGCGCTCCTTACATCTCTTGAACCTCGCAAGGTCATATGCACTTGATTCCCTTAGTTGACGTTCTTTATAGCCTAAGAGTTGCTTGAGACAAAGTGAAGGCTTTTGATCCCAATTTTCCTCTAAAAGAAAGCCTATTTGATTTCATTTTAGATCAAATATCAAGGTGTGAATATATGTTTGCAATAGCAAGCTAGCAAACCTCACAAATTCGGAGCTTGCGACTCCCGAAGAGCATACTACATTCTTAACCACCTCTCAAGAACGATCGTTGAAAGATCAACTAAGATTAGTCTTTAGATATCTATCTTGAGAAATCACAAAATCTGAGACGAAGAAACTTTGTGACTACTATCTATCTTTCCTGAATGATATTACGAAAACCTCGATAACAGAAAAACAAGATCCGGATACACAAACTTTCAAGTTAAAAGATAGTCGGACCTGGCTTCACGAATCCCCAGAGCGAAGTCTTTTAGTCTTAAACCTAATTATGTTTCACAGAGGAAACCTAGGTTCTAAGCAGACGAATCTAGATCAACTAGGACAAAAAGTATCAAGGATTGAATTTGCCAGTTGAAAGAGCATCTCTATGTATAGATTTTCGAGACTAAGGGTTGTTTAAAATAAAGCTAAGATAACTAAGGAATCAAGCAAACACTTGAGGTCTTAAAAATACAATAGAAGAATATACACAGTGGTCCGGTTCTGAAACCGTGTATAATGTCTGTTCGGTTTGGAAAATATGCCATGTGAACAATAAGCAATATGATGTTCATTAAAACACTTAAGAGTTCAATCATGATGCACACACATAAGTGTCTAAATGATCAATGAAGTCTTAGAAGTGTTTAAGAGAGTCATGGCAATGTTAAACATATTTAAAAAATAAGTCTTTGAGCATCTGCTAAATTCACTGGGATAATTGGTGATACGGTTTGCAAACAGTAATTTTCATGAGTCAGGGAGCTACGGTTTGTGAACCGGGTTTGCTAACCCTTACTCCGCTCAAGAACTCATATGGACACAGTTTGCAAACTGGGTTTGCCAACCATTCTTGGCTTATGAACTCAGATGGAAAGAGTTTTCCAACCGGGTTCGCCAATCCTAGACTTTTATACCAACATTCAAAAATCAGTTCACCACTGTTTGCCAACCGGGTTCCTGAACTGTTCCCAACTGAACTTAAGGTTTGCGAATAAGTTCACCAACCTTCCTGTATTTCTGAAAAACTTGAGGGTGTTGTCAAACGGGTTTGCCAATCTACCCTCACTACACCAAAATAAACATTTTGTTACACAAATATGTGTCACGTCTTATCTATTGTCACACTTATAAGTGTAATAAATATGGTGTTGTTATAATCGCGTGTACCAAACAGCCATTGCTAACACTGTACTGATACGTTAGACTATACCAACTCAAGGTATGAATATTAAACACTAATTAAATTAGGTGTATTAATTAGTTAGTTATACTATATGTACTTTGTACTGTGTAGTACAAGAGGAATACGAAAGGTCATAGTATTACTTAGTGGAGAGAAAAAGGGGCTACTATTCTTATTATTTCTATTTCCACAATCAGCTCAATAGGCCTGTTTATAGGCGTACATGCATGAAAACTAATCTTAATTAAAAGACATGTACATGACCTGGTGTCCTTGACATATTCATACACCTGGTTTACATGGTGAGTCAGCCACTATGTTATTTGACACGTCACATAACACTCCCCCTTGGATGACCACCATTCTAAATATGTCGCCTCGTTAAAACCTTACCGGTAAAACCTAATGGGACAAAATTCAGACGAGGAAAAAAGAGTACAACACTGGTAGCTTTAAAGTGATGATGGTCGACACGAATTTTCTCCCGTCGCCGAAACCGTGTCAGGAAAACCATTTAGGAAAAACCTGAACTTGGAGTGGGCTTGATCATCGCCATGAAATGCTTCCTCTGTCAAAGTTGCGTCAGGAAAACCATTTAGGACAAAACCCGAGATTAGAAAGAGGGTGGTCGCCGCCACAATAAATATTTTCTTTGAAAATATTTACGCCAGGAAAACCACTTGGGATAAAAACCTACATGCCTGCGTCAGGAAAACCACTTGGGACAAAACCTGAACGCCCAAAGTTCATAATAATGTTGACGTCGATGCTAATGTTGCCTCGTTAAAAACCTCGTCTGGAAAACCACGTGGGACAAAACCAGACCAAAGGAAAAGAGTACAACGGACGTCGTCCGATAACGGTGTTGAACACGCATATGCTGCCTCGTTAAAACCTTGACAAGGAAAACCCAAGGGGACAAAACCTTGGCGAAGGAAAAAGAGTACATCGCGTTTTAGTCCAGCCAAAGATTCTACGAGTTTACTCCCCCTGAAGCATGACTTCTTAAAGCGGCTGGTGGTGCAAACATTATATAGCCTTCAGAAAACCGCTTTACCATTTGCAGTTTATGGAGGATTGACTGCTGGTCTTGTGCCGGGTGCACAATCGCCATTGTACACCTTGCATTTAAATCCTCAGTCCATTGTACACCAATTTATTTTCCGCTTTAACTTCAGGTATAACAATGAAAGGTCTTTTGTAAACTCATAAATACCGTAGAATCAATTTCAGCATCTAAAAGTGTAACCTGCAAAACAAAAGTTAGAAAACACAAGATAATGCATGTATTATATCCATATACGGTACTTCTGGACCATAGTTTTAACGTACGTATCAGATAGATCGATCACTTCCCAATAACGGTGCTAATTTAGAAGCACAGTAAGTATTATGAGTATCAAAACTAGATACTCTGGTATATATATGCAAATTTTATTATGCTAGTATGTCCTTGAACTTCAGGTCGAGCAAATATTTCGATTTCAGTGGGATCTCAAAATTTAGTTCAAGCGTGGATTTTAGCGCTGTGAAGGGCTTTTCAAGAAGCCGAAGATGATATCATCAATTCATCCGGATATTAAACCTATACCAAAGAACATAAAATACACAAGGATTGTTCATCAGATTTCTCCTCTTCAGGATGGTGATTATGACTAAATTTCAAACCTGACGTAAATCACAAAGTCAGGTGGCTGCCTGGTCTAGGAAAAGTCGAATCCTTCAAAGTCTCAAAAATAATCACAAAGCAAGATGCAATTAGAGTCCTTCAGAGACTACCACGCTAAGGTGCATCAATATTAGGAGAATACCTTTAGTTTTGCAGAACCAATCCTGGGGTTCAGCAGGAAACCCTCAATCGCACTTAAAGCGATAATACTATTCTCTATGCGCTTAATCTCAAACACCAACCTGTAATTTTCAGGCCTCACAATTTTACGGTGTGAGTCGGATCCGATCTTTTGCGCGTTTTGGAGATATTTCATCCTCTGTCTTAGTTTGAGGAAATAGATTATATGCCTACCAATCACAATGTCGATGTTCCTCTGCAGAGGGGTACACAACCACTATTGTAAACAATAATCGACAATTATATATAATCTAACACATTCTCTAGTACATGCACATTCATGAAAATTTCATAGACCGGTACCAGCGCCACTTCAGGGGCATTATGATATCCTCAATTTAATGAGGTATAAGTTTAGAGAATGTGGGTCATATTCTGATAGTCTCCACGAGCACTATCTGTAGTATCTCTTTAAGAGCACTACATATTGGAAAAATGATTGGACTCTCTTTTAAGAGGCATATATGAGGCAGTTATGCAGGCCTCAAGCGTGTTTTAACACGCGACTTCGTCACTGCGAGATGCATGATTTAACCTGCTGAGATAACTTCCCGTGTATGCATCCTCAAGCAAGTGACCAACAATATTTCCCAGAGCTACTGCAATTATTTGTTTTAATCATGAGTAATCTCCAACACCTCAATTACATCCAATGTCTTGGTGTGAGAAAACAAAGAAGATGTCTCACGCCAGTTCTAGCGACAACCAAACTTTGTTTGATCAGGATAATTACTTAATCAGATAACCTGTTGAATTGTCGACATTGCTTATTACAACCTTTAGGTGGTGTCTGTCATCTTTATGACTTCAAGGGAAAAGTCCTTAAATTTGTCGACATAATACGTGCCATCTTCAGGTGGCAGTCTTTCTCCCCCTTGTTAAGGAGGGAAAACCTTTTAGGTTATCATAATATGCACCATCCTTTTATAGTGACGTTTCTCCCCCTGACTAAAGTGAGAGAACCTTTAAGGTTATTAATCATACTCTTGCCAAACTTCTGGTGGCGGGTTGTCATGCCAACTTCTGGTGGCATTTTAGTTTTCCTGATCATGGCGGAGACATTACTATCTCATTTCTGGAAGCCTTTGGTTCCATAATTGCCTATTTTCAAAGGCAATTCTGCTCATGATAGTTTTTGGGTTTTAATTTAACTACACAATAAATGTCCCAAAAACAACTGCGAGCTCGACAAAAGATGAGCCATTTCACGCCGTTCCTTGTAACGGCTTACTTCCTCCCCTAACGGCGGGAATACAGTCTCATCTTCAATAAGACATTACCAGCACATGGTTTTAAATGTCTTATGAATCGAAACCAACATATATAGCTAGGTGACGTTATGGAACAAACACGTAAGTTGTAAGGTTGCTTTCCAAGATATAATTGATGGTAAATAGTTGGTCGAGCAATAAACTAAAGATGCTTTAAATAAAGAACTCAACTAGACCATGTCGAGTGCGCACATGTGCTAACTATATGCTCGATATAACACCAACTTGGAGGAAAAGCATCAAAGCCTATCAATTTACCACCAACATAAATACTTAAATGGAGGGTCTCTGCAACCACAAGATTTTCACAATCAGTTCGGCAAAATCTAATATTACGTGTTAATATAACAAGAGACCATCTAGTAGATGTGTCTATCAATACATTAAAGTACTGAAATAATTTTCCTATTGCAGGGTAAATAAGTCCTGCAATTTTTACCTTGAATCCTTTTTAGGAGTTAATGTTGGTGATTCAGTAACAGGTTACCATAATGTTAATGTTAATGTAATTTTAACAGCTAATTGTCTCAGGGACCAATAACACAATTTACATCCTTATCTAATAGAAGCTTCAGGTTCTGTAAAGGATGTCCATGAGCATTTTGAATCGTCTACTCATCTTGGTAGAACTTGGGTGTCCATACTGATCATGCCTGAGCATGAGTAATTCAAGGGTCATTAAACTTCTGGCTAATGACAATGTGGAATTCGACTGTTCGAATTCTCCTATGGCCCACCCCATAAAAGAAAGCCTTACGTTTCTTTACGATGTGCTTCTGGCACAAAAACAAATGAAATAACAAAATAATCCATAAAAATGCTCGTTTGTTATTTCAAGGTGGTAACGCCAAATATTCTCAAAAACTCAATAGATTCTTCAGGAATCCGGAATATTATAAGGCGTTAATAAAGATGACTGTTATACCTCCAATATGATACACGCTCTTCCGGAGTCGTCTATCATATTATTCGAACCCGAAATGGCATTTCACATTTCCAGAAACCTCTACAAGGTTATAAAATGGTTCGAAAAATTGTGTTTGTTGTTCCGCTGTCTTTGAGACACATATCCCCATGATACGTATCTTTACTGGATAGATTACTTCTGGAATCCATATCCTTTAGTAAAGATAGAGGAGAGAAAAATAGTAAAGTAATCAACAAAACATTTGGTAACCATGGGCTACTTCGGGAACCCAAAATTTTATGGCTTACTCCTGAAATCCATGGACCACTTCTGGAGCCTAATATGGATTACCACATAAACCACATATTACACGTTGGACTGCTTCTGGAGTCGACAACGTCTCAGGGATTACTTCGAGAATCCATTATTTACAAAACAAGGAAATAAAATAAACAGAACTTAAAAGCAAAAGGAAACATAAACATATATATGGTACTTAAAGGAAATAACAAATCTCCATTTTCGTCACCTTCAGGGTCGACGAAATATTAATTTACAAGTGTGCAAATGGATACATGCTTTATAGGAAAATTCCTCAATATCAGTCACAGGTCACTTCAGGGACCGCTGATAGAAACCGGCTAGCACTTTATAATGGGTCACTTCTGGGACCAAACGGCTAGCGGACCGTGCCTTTTTGCATCCATACTATGCTTAGACGAAATTCCAGCTTCTGGTGGAATTATTTCAAAATATCTGGAGATTATTTAGAGCAAGAGAAATTAAATTTGTGTTATCCTCTAGGGATACAACAATTTCTCGCTTCGCCGGTATTAAAACTGCAAGTACCATAACAAAAATAATATAGCGGAAAATTATTAAAGTTTACGGAGTCGCGGTTCTCACCTTCCCGTACTTACCCAAAAACATTCGTACAAGTTTACAATACTTGTAGAACAATTTGCCTTCATTAATAGTGTTACTACCCTGATCAATAAAAGCAACAGAGTCAGTACTATTATTCACATATATAATCAAAAACACAAATTCAACTCAAAACACAAATATAAATTGTGAAGTTGATTATATGGCTTTGTGGGTATCATCCCGGCAGCTTGGCATAAACATCGTCAAACACTGGTTTATCAATTGGCGGCATCGAGCTATTCGTGCTGATAACGTGTTATAATCGCGTGTACCAAACAGCTATTGCTAACAGTGTACTGATACGTTAGACTATACCAACTCAAGGTATGAATATTAAACACTAATTAAATTAGGTGTATTAATTAGTTAGTTATACTATATGTACTTTGTACCGTGTAGTACAAGAGGAATACGAAAGGTCATAGTATTACTTAGTGGAGAGAAAAAGGGGCTACTCTTCTTATTATTTCTATTTCCACAATCAGCTCAATAGGCCTATTTATAGGCGTACATGCATAAAAACTAATCTTAATTAAAAGACATGTACATGACCTGGTGTCCTTGACATATTCATACACCTGGTTTACATGGTGAGTCAGCCACTATGTTATTTGACACGTCACATAACAGGTGTTATTCTTTTGTTACACATTAGTGGTCACACTAATAAGTGTCACTTTAATTAATTTAAATCACACTAAAATGTATGTCGAATCTGTTACATATATTAGTGTAACAAATGTGGGATAAATAATAAAAAAAATATAGCTTTTATCAGCCCCTAATTCTGGATTCCTCTGCCTTCCCTCCCAAGCCACCCCATTGTGGAACCAGAAAAGAAACATATACTTTCTGAATCTCCATGCACATGAAGTAGAAAAAAAAACCATTGTATTGCATTAAAACTGTGTACAAGTTACATTTAAAATGTGCATAAACTATAAATACACAAGCGGCCAAAATTGAAAACTAATGAAAGCCAAAATTGTGCACTATAATTTACAACATGCACACCATATCAGTGCAATTCAGAATATTAATTCGTTACAATAACTTGACTATTAATATCTTAATAATGAACTAGTACATCAAAGATGTATACTTCGACATATGATGATATCCTTGCCTTGTTGCCTTTTCAGGCTTAGCAAAGCAGGTCAAATATACCTCTATATACGATTTAGGATGTGGTGCAGTAGAGGCTATGTGGATGCATTTAGCATACAAGTATAAGAACGTAAAAACTATATGAGTACAAACTGGGAATAAATCGGGATGAATGCTACAACAGATGAGAATCAGGTTTTTATTGCCAGAAAAATCAACCTCTGAGCATAAGCCACATTACTTTCACTCTCTTCATAAACTTAGATCCTCCTTTGCTATGAGTCTGCCCATCATTTGAGATCCATTGTCGTTATAATGCGGATAATATTCTCAATTAATTTGTCTTACAAGACGGAGGCTCACCGCAGTAGCAATAAGTCCTCCTGCAAATCCAAAAATTAGGCAAGTGTCATCTTTAATTAATCCTTTATGAGCATTCAAATACAAGTGTCCTAATATCCCTATTCCAACATGATGAGAAAAGGATGGTGATATGTATCATATTAGCTACTACAGAAGTATAAGATTAATAACTACCAAAAGGAGTGATGACTGATAATTAACAATATTATAGTTTTTAAAATAGGAAAGCATAAATCTCCTCTGTAATGGTTCTCGATGTTGAAGATTTAACATTAACTACATCTTCATACTTCATATATATGAAATTAACACACATACGGGAGTGAGAACCAAGCATACCTGCAACACTTGATGAGTCTTCAACCATGCGACCACCGCTAAGTGCACCTCCAGACTCATGAAGCCGTGCATTAGCAATACCCTAGAAAAATGGGTAAGCACAAAATAATCCAAAAGATAAAGTAATAAAATATCTAATAATAACTATATATAAGAGGAACTAAATGCTGCATGTTGGGGAGATGGCAAGACAGCAGGAGCAATTTCCCATCCCCCTATGTTTTGCAAGACCATATGCACTTGCTAAATGGCTGCAAAGAAAAAGTAATAAATGTGTATGAGAGACAATTACCAGGAAAAAAAAAATCACTATATAGAGTTTTTCCTTCTTACTTTTCTTATCTGATAATTCGCATTAAGTTACTACTTTAGCTCACCACATTGTTCGCATCCCTTCTTTCGCAAAGCAAAAGAAGATCATTTGAACGTGCATCAGCAGCTGCATACCTACGTGAAACACCATGCAACAATCAGATTGAAATAGATATACTTTTCCTGCTACATGGTCGGCATAACCACCAGACAAAGAATGTACTCAAAATTCTGAACCTATACCAGTGAAAAAAAAATCTCACCAAAATCATAAATGATTTTCACACTTTTCTACTATAGTAGCACTACTATCAACCTAAAGAATAAGATCTGAGGTTCACCACACAGAATTTATCATTTCAAGACCCATATAGACGGTAATATATAATTATGTAAAACAGACACATGATTCCTCCTTAGGGAACATCTATAGGAGGTCTTCAACTGTGACAGTAAATTGTATACATCACAAACCCCAAGTGATAACAACTGATTGCAATGGACATTATGAATAAAAAGGTCTTCAACTGTGACGAGTGTTGCCTTACCATCATTTCCACTAATTGCCAGAAGAAATCCTTGCCCAAGAAGGGCCATGACATGTCCATAACGTGGCCACGATCCAGGACCTTGAACAATAACCCTATCAAAAGAATAAGGGGCACGTAAAACTTATTTAGACCAAGAAAGAACATAATAAAAAAAAGAAGATAAATGATAAATAGCAGACCCCTCTCTTGTTCTCTAACTCAAAAATATAAAAAGAAAAAAATCATAGGGGAGGTGTGGGTTTCTAGCTTCTTCTGGAGCTTTATTTACTATCATTGTCAGTCAACTAACATAAGACAGCTAGATGTGATCAGTGATTGATTCTATTATTAGTATTTAAGTCGGCTATACCATCCCACCTGAAATCATAGCCAAAGATGTTAGTTGCCAACTGCCTGGATCTTTATGTTTCTGTATGTGTAAGCAATCACAATCCTCTGATTCAGTTTCAAGAAAAACTTAACAGCATCCACCAGAAAACATAAACACACTATTCTCATGGATCTAATCTACCACTAACAATTCTAACATGTATACAAGCTATCTTATACGCTACCATTTAAACATATTAGAGCTACAGCAATCCGCATAAAAAAACTTAATAACATTTATTAAGAATTTGCTTATATTAGAGCTACAAGAATCCACAAAAAACCCAATTTTTCTTAAGAAATTATAAGCAACCACATTATTCACATAGCAACCAATCAGAACAATGAATCAATCCCACAATGGTTACTAACAATAAAAACCACAAGAACTTGTGCACAGACAATTTAACTAATTGACTTAGTATCATATTAATCATCACCAAAAAGAGAAACAAAGTAAATTAACGCATGAATCGTATTTTTATCTCATACGCACTTGATTTGATTACGAAAATTAGGGCAAACATCATTATAAAAGCAGAAGAATAGTGATGGATTTCAATCATACGATTATGGAAGAAGAATAAATATAATCAGATTAACAAAAATAAATTTATGGAAACCCTACCAATAATTTTAAACTGCAGTTACACGAAATCTCAATCGTGTTCGTCAGTTATATGATAAATTAGGGATGAAGAACTGTAACGGAATTTCATTTTTGACGAAGAATACAAGTACTGTGCAAATCTTCCAGAAGAAAATAGTATACAGCTTCCCGAAATCAAAATTTTTTTTCAGAATAATTACTTTTTTTACTGTTCGGAAAAAACTAAATTCCAATTCTTAGATGTAGAATGCGGTTAGAAAGCAAAGAAGCTATTGATGGAAGACATACCTCGATCCAAGAGAAGATAATATTACTTTTACTTTCGGTTTTTATCTGTCTGTGTAATATTTTGTTGGCATTTGAAAATATGGCTGACCACGAGAATGTTCGGCAGATAAGTATTGATAAGATTCACTTCGTTAAGTTAATCTAAACTTAACCTTGCAGTGACACGTCAACATGCAGGTGGCATGTTCATATTCATTTGTAAAGCTTATATATAGGCATGATGTACATACAGAGAAAAAATTAAGTTAAAGAAATGGAAATGGAACTCAGTTCCATGTTCTCCCTTTTTTACAACTTTTCATCTTCTTGAATTATTTCTTTTGGAGCATCATAATAATAATGTTTGGCTTATACACTTTCGTATAAAGAACTGGTTGTATCCTTACTGATTGGCTTTAATGCGAGTTGATAAAACACTTTCGAGTTGATAAAACACTTTCGAGTTGATCAGCACGAATAGCTCGATGCCGCCAATTGATAAACCAGTGTTCGACGATGTTTATGCCAAGCTGCAGGGGATGATACCCACAAAGCCATATAATCAACTTCACAATTTATATTTGTGTTTTGAGTTGAATTTGTGTTTTTGATTATATATGTGGGTAGCAGTACTGACTCTGTTGCTTCTATTGATCAGGGTAGTAACACTATTAATGGAGGCAAGTTGTTCTACAAGTATTGCAAACTTGTACGGATGTTTTTGGGTAAGTGCGGGATGGTGAGAACCGCGACTCCGTAAACTTTAATAATTTTCCGCTATATTATTTTTGTTATGGTACTTACGATTTTTAATACCGGCGAAGGGAGAAATTGATGTATCCCTAGTGGATAACATGAATTTAATTTCTCTTGCTCTAAATAATCTCCAGAGATTTTGAAACAATTCCACCAGAAGCTGGAATTTCGTCTAGCATAGTATGGATGCAAAAGGCACGGTCCGCTAGCCGCTGGTCCCAGAAGTGACCCGTTACAAAAGTGCTAGCCATTCCTATCGGTGGTCCCTGAAGTGACCAACTAGGTAACTTTGCCATAAACAGTGTATCAATTTGCACACTTGTAAACTAATATTTCATTGACCTTGAAGGCGAAAAATTGGAGATTTGTTGATATTGTATTAGTACCATATTTATTTGGATGTTTATCCTTTGTTTCAAGTTTTGTTTAATTTCTTTGCTTATTTTTGTCAGTAATGGATTCCAGAAGCAATCCATGAGATGTTGTCGACTCCAGAAGCAGTCCAACATACATTTTGTGCATTCCTGTAATAATCCAAAATTTATGGGTTCCAGCAGTAACCCATAAAATAGACTCCAGAAGTGGTCTATCAAAATAGTTGTATTTCAGGAATCAACCACGAATTTTTAGGTTCCCGAAGTAGCCCATGGTTACATAATGATATTGTTAATGACTTATTAATGTATGTCTCTTGTCCGACTGTGACATCGGATATGGATCCCTGAAGTAATCTATCCATTTTAAATAGACGATAGAGATATTTGTCTCTAAACAAGGGAACAACAAACACAAATTTTTCGAACCATTTCTGTAACCTTGTAGAGGTTTTGGGAAATGTGAAATGCCATTTCGGGTTCGAATAATATGATAGATGGCTCCGGAAGAGCGTGTATCATTTTGGTGGTACAACAGTCATCTTTATTAACGCCTTATAATATTCCGGATTCCTGAAGAATCTGTTGAGTTTTTGAGAATATTTGGCGTTACCACCTTGAAATGACAAACGAGCATTTTTATGGAGTATTTTGTTACTTCATTTGTTTTTGTGCCAGAAGCACATCGTAAAGAAACGTAAGGCTTTCTTTTATGGGGTGTGCCATAGGAGAATTCGAATAGTCGAGTTCCATAGTGTCATTAGCCAGAAGTTTAATGACCCTTGAATTATTCATGCTCAGGCATGATCAGTATGGACACCAAAGTTCTACCAAGATGAGTAGACGATTCAAAATGCTCATGGACATCCTTTACAGAACCTGAAGCTTCTATTGGATAAGGATGTAAATTGTGTTATTGGTCCCTGAGACAATTAGTTGTTAAATTGCATTAACATTAACATTATGGTAACCCATTACTGAATCACCAACATTAACTCCTAGAAAGGACTCAAGGTGTAAATTGCAGAACTTATTCACCCTGCAATATGGACAATTATTTCAGTACTTTAATGTATTGATAGACACATCTACTAGATGGTCTCTTGTTATATTAACACGTGATGTTAGATTTTTCCAAACTGTTTGTGCAAATCTTGAGGTTGCGTATCCATTTTTGGACTTTCCATCTAAGTCCATTTATTTTGGTGGTAAATTTATAAGCTTTTGATGCTTTGCCTTCAGTTGGTATTATATCGAGCATGTAGTTAGCACATGTGCGCACTCGACATGGTCTAGTTGAGTTCTTTGCTTAAGCATCCTTAGTTTATTGCTCGACCAACTATTTACCATCAATTATATCTTGGGAAGCAACCTTACAACTTACGTGTTTGTTCCATAACGTCACCTAGCTATATATGTTGGTTTCGATTCATAAGACATTTAAAACCATGTGCTGGTAATGTCTTATTGAAGATGAGACTGTATTCCTGCCGTTAGGGGAGGAAGTAAGCCGTCGAAAAGAAACGGCGTGAGATGTCTCAGCTCTTGTCGAGCCTGCAGCTGTTTTTTGGGTACTTTTTTGTAGTTAAATTAAAACCCAAAAACTATCATGAGCAGAATTGTCTTTGAAAATAGGCAATTATGGAACCAAAGGTTTCCAAAAATGAGATAGTAATGTTTCCGCCATGATCAGGAAAACTAAAATGCCACCAGAAGTTGGCATGACAACCCGCCACCAGAAGTTCGGCAAGAGTAGGGATGATAACCTTTAAGGTTCTCCCACTTTAGTCAGGGGGAGAAACGCCACCATAAAAGGATGGTGCAAATTATGATAACCTAAAAGGTTTTCCTGCCTTAACCAGGGGGAGAAAGACTGCCACCTGAAGATGGCACGAATTATGTCGACAAATTTAAGGACTTTTCCCTTGAAGTCATAAAGATGACAGATACTACCTAAAGGTTGTAGTAAGCAATGTCGACAATTCAACAAGTTATCTGATTAAGTAATTATCCTGATCAAACAAAGTTTGGCTGCCGCTATATATTGGCGTGAAACTATCTCAGTTTGTTTTCTCACACCAAGATATTGGATATAATTGAGGTGTTAGAGATTACTCATGATTAAAACAAATAACTGCAGTAGCTCTGGGAAAATATTGTTGGTCACTTGCTTGAGGATGCAGACACGGGAAGTTGTCTCAGCAGGTTAAATCATGCATCTCGCAGTAACAAAGTCGTGTGTTAAAACACGCTTGAGGCCTGAATAACTGCCTCATATATGCCTCTTAAAAGAAATTCCAATCACTTTTCTAATATGTAGTGCTCTTGAAGAGAGACACAGATAGTGCTCGTGGAGACTATCAAAATATGATCCACATTCTCTAAGTTTGAAACTCCTTATTGAAGATGAGGATATGATAAAGCCTCTGAAGTGGCACTGGTACCAGTTTGTAAAATTTTCTTGAATGTGCATGCAATAGAGAATGTGTTAGATCGTATATGATTGTCGATTACTATTTACAATAGTGATTGTGTCCCCTCTGCAGAGGAACATCGACATTGTGATTGGTAGGTATATGACTTGTTCCCTTCAAACTAAGGTAGAGGATGGAATCTCTCGAAAAAGTGCAATATTCGGATCCGACTCACACCGTAAAATCATTAGGCCTGAATATTACAGGTTGGTGTTTGAGATAAAGCGCAGAGAGAGTAATATAATCGATCAAGGTGCGATTTAAGGGTTTCCTGCTGAATCCCAGGATTGTTTCTAAGGTATCTCCTAATATTGATGCACTTTAGCGTGGTAGTCTCTGGAAGACTCTAATTGCATCTAGCTATGACTTATGATTGGTGATTGTATTTGAATCCCTGAAGGATTCTAGTTTTAACTCTGGCAGCCTCCTGACCTTGTGAATTATGTCAGACTTGAAATTTTAGTCATAATCACCATTTTGAAGAGGAGAAATTTATGAACAATCCTTTGTGTATTTTTATGTTCTTGGTATAAGGTTAAAATCCGGATGAAATGATGATTTCATTTTTGGCTTCTGAAAGAACCCTTAGTAGCGCTAAAATCCATGCTTGAACTAGATTTTTGAGATCTCACTAAAATCAAAATATTTGCTCGACCTGAAGTTCGAGGACATGCTAGCATAATAAAACTTTCCTGTATATACCAGAGTATCTAGTTTTGATGCTCGTAATACTTATCGTACTTCTAAATTAGCACAATTACTGGGAAGTGATCGATCTATCTGATACATACGTTAAATTTATGGTCCAGAAGTACCATACATGGATATAATCCATGCATTATCTTGTGTTTTCTAACTTTTGTTTTGCAGGTTACGCATTTAGATGCTGAAATTGATTCTACGGTATTTATGAGTTTACAAAAGGCCTTTCATGGTTATGCCTGAAGTTAAAGCGGAAAACTGAAATTGGTACGCAATGGACTGAGGATTTAAATGCAAGGTGAACAATGGCGATTGTGCACCCGGCGCAAGACCTGCAGTCAATCCTCCATAAACTGCAAATAGTAAAGCGGTTTTCGAAGACTATATAATGTTTGCACCACCAGCCGCTTTAAGAAGTCATGCTTCAGGGGGAGTAAACTCGTAGAATCTTTGGCTGGACTAAAACGCGTTGTACACTTTTTCCTTCCCTAAGGTTTTGTCCCGTTGGGTTTTCCTTGTCAAGGTTTTAACGAGGCAGCATATGCGTGTTCAGCACCATTATCAGGCGACGTCCGTTGTACTCTTTTCCTCTGGTCTGATTTTTCCCACGTGGTTTTGCATACGAGGTTTTTAACGAGGCAACATTAGCATCGACGTCAACATTATTATGAACTTTGGGCGTTCAGGTTTTGTCCCAAGTGGTTTTCCTGACGCAGGCGTGTAGGTTTTGTCCCAAGTGGTTTTCCTAACGCAATTTGTCGGAGGAAGTATTTCCTGGCATTCAGGTTTTTGTCCCAAGTGATTTTTCCTGATGCAATTTTGATGGAAGACATGGCGATGACCAATCTCACTCCAAGTTCAGGTTTTTCCTAAATGGTTTTCCTGACACGGTCTCGGCGACGAGAGAAAATTCGTGACGACCATCATCACTTTAAATCTACCAGTTTTACCAGCAAAGCTTGACAAGTACACATTTTATCAAGAATGATCATCCAAGGGGAAGTGTTGTGTGAACGTGCCTTGTGGGTGGCCCACCATTTTTTGCCTTAAGAAAAATCGGGAGAACTTTACTATTGCAACTGTGGTCATCCAAGGAGGAGTGTAATATTTCGTTGGCATTTGAAAATATGGTTGACCACGAGAATGTTCGGGAGATAAGTATTGGTAAGATTCACTTGGTTAAGTTAATCTAAACTTAACCTTGCAGTGACACGTCAACATGCAGGTGGCATGTTCATATTCATTTGTAAAGCCTATATATAGGCGTGATGTACATACAGAGAAAAAATTAAGTTAAAGAAATGGAAATGGAACTCAGTTCCATGTTCTCCCTTTTTTACAACTTTTCATCTTCTCGAATTATTTCTTTTGGAGCATCACAATAATAATGTTTGGCTTATACACTTTCGTATAAAGAACTGGTTGTATCCTTACTGATTGGCTTTAATGCGAGTTGATAAAACACAACAGTCTGGCTTTTTAGGTAATAGTTATAATAAGAACCAAGTAAGGAAACGTGATTTACTGGTCGTTCTAAATTATGGGAGGAAAATACGCGAGAGGAGAAGATTTGATATATCTCAACTATATTTTGGTGGTATTATCTTTTGACAGGAGCGGGATAATAATTTTCCCTTATTTTTTAATTATTCAATATACTTTTTTTTATCATTTTATTGGATGGATAATTAGTCACACTATTTAGTATAACAAAATTAATTAAAAATAAAATATAATTATATAAAAGCTTTATTGTTACACTTTTTAATGATGTGACACATATTTGTGTAACAGCTTATGTCACACTAATTAGTGTGACAATTCAGTGTTACAAATTACTGAATTTGGTGTAGTGCCTGAACAGAAATATCAGAAGTTCATAAAACTTTCTCTTATGATGTTTGAAACATTCCCAAATGATAAAATCAGTTGTATGTTTTTTTTTTTTCAATTTATCCACAAATTAATTCTCAAAAAATAAATTGCTTCGAACTAATATTGTTAAGGACCTTTGAACATCTATGCTAGAATCATATTCAGAGATTTTTAACAAGACAAGCTTGACTCAAAATCTCTTCTTTGTAAATCTACTAAAAGTGATACGACATAGCCTCAATAGATAAAATGGTAAGATAGTGAGTAAATAGTTCAATCTTCACACACCTGATACATAAGTTCTTCAAATGTCTTCGTTGATCTTCAGTCTTCGAGGGTGATGTCTGATACCCAACTACCAAATTCTAACCTAGCCTCAGACTTGACTTAGTAGACTAGAAATCAAGAAATTGTTTTGATCATCTAACATTGACAACAAGCTTGAGATAGCAAAACTTATGGGTTCAACCGAGCATTGCTCTAACAGTATCACAGTTGATTTTGTATTTTTGTTTTTCGAGTTTAGAACGGTTGATTTTCTATTTGTTTCGAGTTTAGAACGAAGATCAGCTTCATTTACTAGCAAACTAGCTAGCTCCTTGGGAAACTTTCTTATTTGGTACACATGCTTTGATGTAGTCTCTAATCTCTATTGTTCTGAGAATATTGATAATGGTGTTTGTACTCTCTAATATACATCTTTCGAATATACACATGATATGGGAATACTTTTTTTTGTGTTAATGGTGATTTTTCACTATTTTCAAAGTTTTTTCATTAGTCCATATCATTAAGATCAACAACTTCCCCCTCGTATGTTCCATTAATGGATGCTTAAATCTTAAACCTAAAACACTCGATAAAACTTCAATCTGAAATCATAAATATGATTCTATTTTTTTCTTTTTATAAACTTTTCTTAATTAAGATATGGCTCGGCTAAGCTTTTAAGCCGTATAAGGATATAGGCTAATAATAAGTGCCGCATCGCCATCAATATGGAGTTTATGGACCCTCAGATATATTCAACATAACGGCTATGATGATTTGTCATTTTACTTTGTCAAACCCCTTTGTTTACCAATCTGCTTCTCTATCTAATTACTATTACATGCCAATGATTCTCATTATAATACCATTTATCACATAATTCACACCAAAATGCCACCACTACTATTTCTTATATTTATGTCTGTGATGTTTTCTATGATGGTAATAAGAATTGGAATGTACACTTAATAAATTTCCTATTATCTTCTGATTTTTCTGTTAGGATTTTGGATATGAATCTTCCCGTTATAGGATCTCATACTCTAATTTGGAAACCAGACAGAAAACGTTAATCTTCTGTCAAAAGTGCTTATAATTTTTGTGTAGCATCTCTAATCTTTCCACAGGTACTCAGTTAGTCCATGTTGATGTGTGAAAAACTCTATGGAAGGTGAAGTTACCCCATCGGATTAAGTTGTTTATCTGGAAGTGTATCAAAGAAATTGTTCCATTTAGGAATTAAACTCTAGATACAAATCATACATAGAAGTGCATTGTAGTCTCTGTAATGCTCCTCATTAGACAAGTGATCATCTCTTCATTGATTTCTGTTGTTCAAGATTTGTTTGGCTTGGAGTTAATATCAATGTTAGTAGCATTCTAGTTGAACATGGTAGTTCCAAATATTGGGTTATTACCTGGTTTTCTACTGTAAATAACTTGAATGGTCTTACAGGAATCTCTAAGTAGCACATCACTCATCTGTTGATATCGACTGTTTGGACTATCCCAAAAGATAGATGTGCTATGATTTATCCATAGTTGTAGTTTTCTACCCGAGCTTAATAATAATTTCAGCTGGGATGGCACTGGATTGGGTTAAGCTCCACTACCTATTTTTAGAAAAAATCTAAGTTTGGCGGTGTCTTAAGCTAGGTCAAGCCTGGCTGTGACTGTAATCAGCCCTGACCTCCTGTATCTGGAGATAGGGAAAGACACATCTGCTAATGGGAATACCAGTTTACTGGGAAGGGTACCAAAACCCATACAAAACAAAACGAAAAATCCTCTATTTTGTATGGGTTTTGGTACCCTCTCATTAATCTGCCACCTCCGATAGCAATGTTGGGGAAAGACGCAAAGTTGATAGGAAAAATGGGCGAATTTGAAAACTGATCTATCTCTCTCTCCCCCTCTCTCCCTTCTCTTCCAAAACTTCCAGGAAAAAAACAACAACTACTTATTTCACCGATCAAATTCCTTGATTTTCTCGGATTTGATTTGATTCTTCAAATCTTCCGGGAAAATCAAGGTTATTTCTCTTAGTTTTATGTAAATATTCAATAAAAGTAATTGTTGTTCCAACAATTTTTAGAGATTCTCTCTCTGTTTTTATAGATCTGATGGTGTCTTTATACCATTCAGTTTTCTTATATGATAGCCATAATGACTTTTTCTGGTGGTGTTGTTGCATCATTATCAAGTACGTTATGAAAGACGGCGATCTAATTCGGAATTAAATACCGATATTAATTGTGATGATGTCGATTTGGGCTTATTACTTCTTCGCTACGGAAGCATATAACATATATGATGTTGATGATCAAGAATCTGAAGATCAAGATTCTGAAGATCAAAAATCAAAATGGTTTAAAATCATAACCATTAGAAAGGTATCAATTTCGTCAATGGAACGGAGAATAATACAATACAAGGTTTTCTTTTTAAGTTTTGAAATATGTAATGTCTGTACTAGTTCTTTCTTTCCATTTGTTTCTAATGTAATTGCTATGTAACCAAAATTTTATATCAATGAAATTATCAAGGCACTGCCTTTTCCTTCAAAAAAAAAAAAAATAATAAAAAAAAAAATAGAGAAAATGGGCACAGTAAAAACATCCGACATGGGCTTGGACCTAAGACTGGGGTAGAAAGGGACAGATCTTGGAACGTACACAGCTGTCGCTTCTTAGAGACTGGCGGTGAGTAGGGAACCACTGATTATAATAGCTTTGGAATATAATCAAAACTCCCAATAAGAACCACCTCTAAAGCTGCTTGAAGTGGGAACCATTTCAAGATGTTGAGGAAAAGCTTAGAAAGTAGGCGTGCATACAACTTTGATGAACAATTACAAAAGCTGCTGAATTTTTCTTTCTTTGAAAAGATAACAAGGATTATCAATGAAAATAGCTGAAACAGTTTAAGGACTACATACACTACTTTCAAGACCCAATCTACTGCTAACAGGACTAAGGAGATTTTCACTCCAACCGTTGCTAAAATTGTTATTTCTGGCATTTAGCAAGTCTGTCAGCAACTTGATTACCATTTCTATGCCTAAAACACACAGACACACTACCTAGACAATCAACCAAAGACTTGCAATCTAAAATAACATTATGATCTTCCCACCTGGTGCACAGGAAAGTCCCCCAATGCTCTCAAAAGCCTTCTTATTGTCCCCTTCAATGATAACCTTTTGAAGCTGAAGTTGCACTACCCATTTGAGGGCTGTTAACATCACCAACGGTTTCAGCTTGTTCAGCATCTCAAAAAGCTACTGAATATACAATTCTCGTTTAAGGACGTCTAACTTGGTAAGTGTATCAAATGCAAATTAACGTTTGAATATCTACTATGAGTGGCTGAACTCCTCCAATCAAAAGAAAATGCGAATTGCACGTCCTACTCTAATCATTCCAAGTCCAGAACCAAACTAATGAATGTGGAACTTCTCTCTCTTAGTAACAGAACAACATCACCCCCTTGGCAGATGATAATGTTGTCTAGTAGTGTTTCCTTGATCAAACTCAGCAACTTAAAATCCTAGACCCCTTGCAGTGTCAAAGCTCTCTTTTTTCCACGATTTTTTCTGCATATACTTCTTTGACTCAGCAGTTTTATAAGCAAATTGAGTTCATTCTCCACTAAAATGAACTAAAACTTCAGACCATGTTTCAATTCTCACACTGCCAACATATTCCACAATTAAATGGTGGCATAACGCATCATCCGACAAAGTTAGAATGCCAGCATCCTTTGTAAGAGAAAAGTATGGGGGAATACCATATCAGGGAGGGACTAGGTGCTGAGGCCAGAGAAAACCAACTTTATTTTTAAGGATTCAAATCAGAAGTTGGTTGTTTCAGAAGAATGAAACTTGTTATTCTTTATGAAGCATAACATCAAAACTAGATTTGTTGGACATATTTCTTCAACGCAGGCTATGGCCACCAACAGAATATTTTGCAATTCATATTACCTATTCAGAAGTAGAATTCATATAACTTAATTAAAATGACGCTAAAAACACATTCCAGTGAACACAGTGTCAATAGTACTATATGCCTTAAAGACCTAAATTCTCAAATTTGGATCCTCCAGTTCAACTATCTAGCAACTCCCATATGGTGTCTAACACCGCTTCTTTCAATTATGTCTAAGAAATTTGGAAATTTTTTGATGTCTCCCGTATCAAGGAAGGATCTCTATTTTCCCATCATACTAACCCAAAATGGATATAAAAGGAGCCATGTTTTGTTCAAATCATCCAAACATAGCAAGAGAAATATGTAATGGGGATCAAGTAATGACTCTGAATAAGAGATAACTAGTAAACATCAAGTACACAACAATTGATTTACAAGAGAGTAACTAAAACATACATGCCTGTTGGTGCCTTAAATAAGCACCAGAGTACGAGCCATCACGTTTAACTTTGATCAGCAGCATTTTCTTCGAAAGCTGATTAGATGCCTAATGCAGCAATTACAATTATCGAAAGCTAACTACAAAGTTAAAAGTGGTTCAAGATAAGGTACCTGTATCTGCTAAACAATCATGAAATGAAACCATTATAACCGTGTGTATTGATATATTCCTTCTAACTGCTGTTATTCTGCTAATCATTGCTTTTCTTCTCCAAACCTGATTCCATCGTCATCGTATTTTCTTCTCCTAGAGCTTTCAATGAAACTAAAGTATTCATGTGAGCGGACGGTGATCCGAGAATTATTCTATCGAAACCCATAAACCCCTCTAGACATGAATAGGATGTTAGTCCTCAAGGGAGTTGGGGGAGTTGGGTGTATTTGGGTTTTTTCCTGTTAGTCGTGGGGGAGTTTGAGGGAGTCTCTCAAAATCCCCGTTAGTCGTGGGAGAGTTCAGAAGAGTTTTCCAAACTCCCTAGAAAAACCCCGTTAGTCGTGGGAGAGTTTGAAAAAAACTCTTGAACTCCCTGTTAGTGGTAAAACCCTAGAATGCTAGGGAGTTGGTTGTTTTGGGGAGTTCTAGAGAGTTGATAGTGTAATTTTGCTTGTACACAAATCTCTCAAAAGAGTAGAGATTTGGGAGGGAGTTTGGTCAGAGAAAAAAATAGGAGAAAGAAGAAGAAACGCTCAGGTATGCTTTTTCATCTTTTTTTTCTTTCTTAGATCGCTATGATTTGATGGGTATTTCTTTTTACTTTTTTGATTGTGATTACCGTTATATGTACAGGGGTTAGTCCACGAGTGAGTTTGGGGGAGTTTAATGTATTTTGAATCTTGGGGATTTTGAGGGAGTGTAAGAGAGTGTGGGGAGTTTGAGAGAGTTTGGTGTTTTGAGTGTGGGGAGTTTGAGAGACTCTCCAGAAATCTCTACTTTTTTGAGAGATTTGGAGTGAGGAAAAAATACACTATAAACTCCCTAGAACTCCCCCAAAAACACCAACTCCCTATCATTCTAATTTTAACGACTAACAGGGAGTTTGCGAGTTTCTTTCAAACTCCCCCACGACTAACAGGGTTTTCTAGGGAGTTCGGGAGACTCTTCTAAACTCTCCCACGACTAACAGAGATTTCGAGAGACTCCTTTGAACTCCCCCACGACTAACATGAAAAAACCAAACTACACCCAACTCTCCCAACTCCCTTGAGGACTAACACCCTGGTAGATCTATGTACATGCTGTATTTGAGTTTTTTTTTTTACTTTTAATCTTCTGATTTTTTTTGTCCACGACTGTGAGGCAAAATCTGCCAGTAGAATTTTTTTGATAGGATATGGGTTTTATATGTACTGGTATTGTTTTGTTTAGAGGTGATTTTGACTTGGGTGATTTTGATTGTTTTGTTTATTTATACTGGCAGTAATGTATGTTTCCGTTTGTTGCATGTTACGATGAGCTTAGCTACACCATGAAAATTTCTTATGCACATACAAGTGATCTAGTTTTGGAGTATGTGGCTTGAGAGTTTGAATGATTAGATTACTAGTTACCGATTTTGTATTATGTGAGACGAGTCTGTCAAGAATCAAAAAAGGCCAAAATTGTTAGTACTGAATACTGAAGTTTCAGTTCCAAGCTTAGTACTAACCAAAATTTAGCCTAGAACCACTTCATTGCATCCTCCGTTGTAACTCTGTGCTCAATTCAAATTCTAGCCTTGCATCTGCGGCGAAGAAACTGAAACAGAACTGACTGCAATATTGTCTAGCCTTGCACCTGCAATACAGCTGCATTGATGGGAAGTGCCTTGCCAGACTACAAAACTGACTGCAATATTGTATGCAACAGTTCTAGGCTTCAAAAAATGACTGCAAAACAGTTCCAGGATCGTGAATAGTCATCACGTTAGTGGCTACTAAAGAGTTGGATTGTGCGTGTGAATTGTAATTGGTTATTTCGTTTGAGTTTTTTTACATGTGTTTGTTTAGTTTCGTTGTAACTATTAACAGCGTCGTGGGACAACATTAGACATGACTAGTCTTTAACTATTGGTGAAAGACATCTGAGTTACAAATTTACTATGAAGCCACCAAATGGCTTATAGAAGGTCCAGTAGACTTGAAAGGTTGGCTTAGTCTATACTTCAAGTAGGGTCTGTGTTTGTCAATTTAAGCTGCAACATATTTCCTCCACACTTTAATTTATTAAGGAGTACATATAAAACACGTCCCCTAGCTTAAAATTGAGCGGAACTTTCAAACATTTTCTTGCAATTATGTTAATTAAACTTCTGTTTTGGTACCATGAAAAAACAAGAGCCAGTAACATCTGCGGATTTTGCTGGTTTGATACGAAAGCCTTCTGCATTGTAGTTTGATTTGTAGATTTTATTCAATTAGCTTTCTTATTGGCCTAATGGAGTTTATGGTGTGTGTTTGAGAGCATAAATGACCGTCAGTTAGCGGCTATGAATTTGAGGTGTTGCATTAATGACACCGGCAGGAACATTTTCTCCATTTCGTGTCTGCATTGTTTTTATAACTGTGTCTCCTTGTGGTTTTGTTCGCCATTTTGTTTGTGTATTTCCTTGTGTCTGCATTGTATGAGTATCATTAGATGTTATTAATTTTTTAATGGTTCTTGTATGGTTAACTGTGCATTGTCACACAACACTGTCCAATTTTTGAATTGTGCAGGTTTACACAACTTCTTGCGAAAAGAATGTCGTTCAGATGAGTTTCCAGTCGAGGAAGAGGAAGATAGCCATCCATCAACGCTTGAAAATGACGACGAAATTTTGGCACAAACTCAAGAACAACAACGTCAAGAAGCTAATGCATGGAGAAAGAGTATAGCGGATGATATGTGGAAAAATGTTTGTGAACAAAGGGAGTTAGAATTGTATGGAGACCGTTAAAATGAAGGAAAAAAATTATCTGGTTGCACAACAATAACATACTATTGATACAGAGATAGGATCATTTTTATTTATTTTTTTCTCTTGATTAAAGATCATTTTTATTTGCAAATGATGGTTTATTGTTTATTAAAAAAGAATGAGTTAGGAGTGAACTCTCTCATACTCCCCCAAACTCTCACAAACTCCCTCTAATAAACTCTCTCAAACTCCCTACACTCCCTAACTCCCTGGACTCAAAAACACCAAACTCTCTCAAACCCCCTACACTCTCTCAAACTCTCTCAAAATCCCCAAGATTCGAAATACACTCAACTCCCTCCAAATCACTCGAGGACTAACCCCCTGGAAGATTCCAGGTCATAATGGTAGAAATATGGATGTGCGGTATGAGTATCATAACACAGAACTGAACCACTCCTTGTAAAGGAAAATGGTATCTTTCCAACAAAGCTAAACTCATTACTCCACCAGGTCATTGACTTGTAATCCACCTCACCTTGACCATTTTCCTTCTTCAGTAACCATATATCAACAGCCCCAGCCACATCCCCATGATGACTACACATCAAATACTCACCCAATACCCCAACTCGAAGATCTAATAATATCCTCAAAACGACAAATTCGATATCGGGGGTAGTGGAGTATCACAAAACTTTTCGTCAGCTAGATTGAAGGTCACAATTGCTTGTTTGCCAGCATCCACCCAGTGAAGAGCTCCACTTGCAAAGACACCTAGTCGATCAAGAAATGATCCTGGTCTCCCTTTGAACTTCCCAACATTTCTCCATCCTTTTCCACTACCAAGAGTGTATACCTCGACTTATGCAGAATTTGGTAGGTTGATTCTGATAACTTTATATTCATTTGTAACAGGATGGTAACCAAATCCGGTCAATAGATATTGTTTCCAACCGGTAACATTTTCTTTTTCTAGTTACGGAAGAGTAACATACTCTTTGGTGATTGGATTGAAAATAACAATCAAGCTTTCATGGTTAAGACATATCAAACCATTACAAGATCCAACAATACTGTAAGACCTCAATTCAGGGGTTAAATTGATCCTTCTAATAGATGGTGAAAGATTCTCATCATTATAACTAAACCAGTAACATTCACTGGAATTTATTCTTGGTTTATCAGCACTGAAAATAATATTGATTGACTTACCAGAATCATTACGAAGAAGATGATCTAAATGATGCTGAGAGAATGATGAATGACAAACAAGGTTTTTCCACGGTTTGCATACCAATTTGCACTCTAAAATTGACTCTGTAGGTAGGCGACTTAAAATGTCTAGCTTGATCTCTAATGGAAGAATTCTAAAGTGCTCCATCAACAAGGATTTACAGAGTGGATGGTGTCGATAGAAAAATCTAGGGTTTACAGAGAGTAGTTGTGGTGGATACTGAAGAGTAAAGTTAGAAAATGGAAGGGGTTTTTGCTTTGGTTTATGCGTTGGTATATGGGAACATACCTTTTTTTTTTAAAGAAAACTTAGGCGGAGCCTAAGGATTTGGATTGCTAATTATGCAAGTGTGGTCATTGTTTAGACAAACATTAGACCCACTGCTAAGGTTCTTACAAGTTATAGCCAAATTCAAAGCTTGGAGATTTTGGGTTCTATGTAACAAGTTAAGACCCGGTAAAGCAAAAGTTACAGGTTTGATATGTAATAGGGATCTTCATTTGATGTCTGTTTTTCCTTGTGGTAGTTTCTACTGAATCTTCCTTTGATTGCTTGGATGTAGAGAATGTTGAAGTGCTCCAGGATTTCACTTGTTTCAGCATGTATTTCTATGTTCATGTGTTGCTTTTCCTCTGCCCATTGAAAGGCTAAGTATGCTCCTTCTGTGGATCCTTCTGCTCCCCACTGGCCTGTGTGTCCTCTGCTATCAACATAGTTGCCTGCAAAATCAGTAATAGTTAGGGCAGAGAAAAACTGATAAGTGTTGGGATCCTGAATAGTACATATTTTGATTAAGAAACCAAAGCTCTGCTTGTGTTGTTGGATCCCAACATGAGTTCCAGGAGTAGCTATATGGGATTCATTCTCAATGATATGCCCCTGAGTATTCAAGGCATGGAAATGTAACTTGTGAATTCTGTTATAATCACAGAGATGTTGTTGAATGCTGAGAGTAGTATTCTTAGCATTTGGAGAGATGTTTTGGAAAACTAGATCACATCTAGCCTTCCAAATGAACCAACAAGTGGTTACATAGATGCAGACATTATGACTGATGTTTGCATTGTGAAACCAGTCATTAAACCAGTCCATGAAAATAGTATGGTGATCAAATAAGCCATGATTTCCACCTAACATTTGCTGCCAGACTTCAGTGGCTGCAGGGCAGTTGAGGAACATGTGTGTCATAGTTTCCTCCCCACGGTTGCATAATTTGCATATGGAATCAATATAGTGGAGAATGCTTGCAGTTTTGGCATTAGTTGGCAGAATTTCATGGGCACATTTCCAGAGAAAAATTTTGACAGCTGGTGCCACTTCCAAATTCCATATAGCTCTCCAGTCTCTTGTTGTTTGATCATTTCTATAGAGATTCTCTATTTTGGCTTTGTATAGAGCTTTAACAGAAAATTTTCCTGTGTTGTTGAGATTCCAGTGAATACTGTCTTCTTCTCTGGGGTGAATATCAAGATTAATGATGACTTGAGCAATATCAGAACTAAAGATTTGTTGTATGAGCTGAATATTCCATTCTCTTTGATCTGTCATTAGGTGAGCTAGCAGTTGGATATCATTGGGGCAGTTTGCAGGTTTGATGAGTTTGTCCGTTGAAGTAGGTATCCAGAAGTCCTCCCAAATTTTTATTGTGTTGTCATTTCCTATTATCCATTCACAGTGTTGCTGAATGTTCTGAATACCTTCTAAAATCCCTTTCCATATCTAGGAGTCTCCATCTTTAGCTTTGGTATTCATGCTGAGAACATTTCTTCCCAATAAATATTTGGCATCCATCAGTTGGTACCAGAGAGAATCCTTGTCCTGCTCCAATCTCCATCCTATTTTTGTTATCATGGCACTGTTGAAAAGCTCCATATTCATAAAACCTAATCCACCAAGCTCCATAGGTTTGCAAATGGCTGTCCAGGCTTTTGGGTAGTAGCCTGTGGGGTTTTCCGGGTTCTTTCCCCAGAACAAAACACTTTGTAGTTTGTTCATATCTTGACAGGTTTGCTTTGGGATTCTGAAACAATTCATTTGATGGATGCTCGCTATAGAGGTGACAGATTTTATTATAACTTCTCTTCCAACTGGGTTCAGTGGGGAATTCTTCCAGCTAGACAGGTTTCTCTTTCATCTTATCCACTCCTGGTTTGAAAGATTGGATCTTGCTTCTATGGGTAAATAAAGGAGAGCCTAGATACTTGTCATTTGTAGGAAGAATTTGAACTCCAAGCAGCTTGCAGATAATAGGCATAAGAGCTGGATCAGTGTCCTTGCTGAAGAAGACTCCTGATTTGCTGAAGTTGATGAGTTGGCCAGAAGTATCTCCAAAAATGTTGAGGATATCCTTGAGATTATGTGCTTCAATAGTGTTTGCCTTACTGAAAACCATACAATCATCAGCAAAGAGGAGATGATTTATGGATGGGGCATTTCTACAAATTTTTACTCCAGAGATGAGACCCAAATCTTCAGCATGAGATAAGATTCTGGATAGTGCCTCCATGCAGAAAAGAAACAGGTAAGGAGACAGGGGGTCTCCTTGCCTGAGTCCTCTAGTAGGGTTAAAGAATTTTTCAGGGGAGCCATTTAGAAGGACAACAGTAGAAGTAGTGGATATGCATTGCATAATCTTGTTGCACCATTCAGAGTTGAAGCCAATTTTGACCATAATTGTATGAAGAAACTTCCAGTCCACTCTGTCAAAGGCTTTAGCCATATCAATCTTGATCCCCATACTTCCTTTGTTTCCTTTAAGACCTCTTCTGGTTCTCATGTGATGAATAATTTCATGGGCAATGACTATATTATCAGCTATTTGTCTTCCAGGTATGAAGGCAAATTGGTAGGGAGATATGATTTTGTTGAGATATGGTTTCATTCTTTGGGCTAGCAGTTTGGATATGATTTTGTAAGTGGTGTTGCAGAGGCTAATGGGTCTGAAATGGCTGGGACTAGTAGGGTTATCAATTTTGGGTATCAAGGATATGAAGGTTGAGTTCATTTCTTTGAGAAGGTATCCTGACTTGAAGAAATGTTGGACCATTTTAACTAGGTCCTCTCCTATAATGTCCCAATTTGCTTGGAAGAAGTTAGATGGGAAGCCATCTGGTCCTGGAGCTTTATCTTTGGCCATGCTGAAGAGAATAGCTTTGACCTCACTATCTTCAGGAATTCTTTTGAGATTTTTGTTATCTTCAGTGGTTATGACTGTAGGAATGAGGTTAAGGATTTCAGTATTCATAGAAGGGGATTATGAAGTAGCCATTTTTGAGAAGTGGTTGGTGAAGCATTGCTTTATGTCTTGGTAGTTTTCAATCCAGTTTCCAGAACTATCTTGGATGGTATCTATCTTGTTCCTTCTTAATCTGCCTTTTGTAGTTCTGTGGAAATAACTTGTATTCTTATCTCCCAATTTGATATATTGGTCTCTGCTTTTGATTTTCCAAAAATTTTCTTCAATGTCTTGCCATTCTCTGAGAACTTTCATTGCATTTTGTAAGGCTTTACTTCTGTCCTGATTGAAGTAGTTTTCTTGTAGCCAATGCAGATGTTGCTTACATTCGTCAATGTTTGTCTTTATGTTGCCATAAACTTCTTTGTTCCAGATTTTGAGTTTCAGCTTGACCTCTTTGAGTTTTCTAGCAATTAGAAAAGCGCTAGAACCAGACAAGTTCCTCTGCCAACATTCAAAGATGATATCCTTACAATCCGTATGGTCTAGCCAAGGACCAAAGAACTTGAAAGGGATTTTACCAGTACTCCAGTGAGGATTAGTGTTAAGCAAAATGGGATGGTGATCAGAGCCAATAGCTAAAAGATTAGTGATAGTAGAGTTTGGATATAAGAGGAGCCAGGACTCAGTGGCTAATCCTCTATCCAATCTATGCTCAGTGAGAGCAGGCCCACTTCTCTTATTTGTCCAAGTGAAAGGGCATCCTAAATCATTTAGATCCAGATCAATAATCTTGTTACTAAAAATATTAGCTTCAGCATTGTCCAGTGATTGGGTACTGTATTTTTCAAAATCATGTAAGATAAAGTTGAAATCACCAATAACCAACCAAGGGAGGGAGTTCTTGGAAGCAGTATACTCCAAGACTTTCCAAGAATTTAGTCTATACTAAGTATTATTAGAATTACCATAGTAACCAGTGAAGATCCAGGGAGGGCCACTAGTAGGCTGTATTTTAGCATCGATATGGTTAATTGAACAGTCTAGAATTTCAACATCAAGATTGTTCTTCCATATCATTACTAGTCCACCAGCTGTACCACTAGCCCCTCCAGGATTAACATGCCAAATTTTTTGGATATTAAGCTGTTTCGTAGAATTTAAAAGTTTACCATGTTTCTGTTTGGTTTCAGATATGAAGCAGATATCAGGATTAAATTTGGTCAGCATATCATTAAGATATTTCTTAGTATATTTTTGCCCTAGACCTTGGCAGTTCCAGGCTATTGAAGTAAAGAATTGCCAAAAATAGGATACAGGGGGTATTTAGAGGTTGATCTCCTAGCTATAGGATCATAGTAGCTTATGATGTGACAGTATGAGGAAAGAATATGTTGGTTGCAGTTTAATCCAAGATAGAAGATAGAGAAGGAAATTACCTCAGGGGTTGGTGTTGATGAGCCAGAAGCACCATTAGTCATAAGGGGAATGCTTGAGTCCAAAGGTTCAGCATAGTTTTCTGGGTAGTCCTTGAATCTTTTGTTGTTGTCAGTTTCATTGGTTTCCATAGGCTCTGCACCCTGAGTTGATTGCTTCCTTTTTGGAATGACTTTCTGCTTTTCCAAATCCTTAATACTGTCATTATCAGAGGGTGAATCTTCTTCAGTGAAGACGTGAATTGTCTTTCTAGCTTTCCAAGCCTTCTTTTTGAACTGGACAGTTTCAGCATCCATTCTTTCCTTGATTTGAGCTAGAGTTATGATGGTTTGGGAAGAAATGATTGGAAAGATATGAGTGGTGTCCAGAGTTTGGTTGGCATTAGTGTTTGAAGGATTTTTAGCTCTAGCTGCTTCCTTGATCTTTGTTTTAGCTTGGTGATTGCTGTAGTTGGTGGAGATTTTCTTTGAGAGCTCAAATTTTTTGTGCCTTATTTGGCTGGCAATGACATCCGGATGTGGGGAGTTGGGATCATCTCTAGCAGAGGCTCCAAAAGTGAGGTGTTTTGAAGATGAGGGAGCAAATTTAGCAATTATTTTTTCCAATTCTGTCTGTTTTGCATTCCTCATCTTGATTTCAAAAACTTGAGCAGCATCAACATCAGAGTATCCTCTATGAATGACATTTCTTCCTTCTTGAACGGATTTTTGGTAGGCAGTTTGGGGTGGTGGGAGAGGTTGAGGTGTTTTCAGGCTTTTGTGATTTGAGTAGTGGGATTTTGAATGTGTGGGTGGGATGGGGCAGGGTGGGGATGGATGATCTAATATTCTACAAACTTTGCAGAATTTGATTCCATTGAGAGCATAAGCAAACTCCAGCCAATGAGAGATAGTCGGGGTTTCAAAAGCTTCAATACCAAACTTCAAAGGTTTGGTAACATCAATGGTAAGTTTAACTTCTAAATTTTTTTTAAATCTGTCTCTTCCATAAGGTTTCTTGGCAGTTTGAAAAACTCCAACAGGTTGTAGATTATTTTGGATATCTGGTATGATGTGTGATGGGATTCTTTTGATGAGCAGCCAAACTATTACCTTAGTAAATTGTTCTTCACGAATTAAGTTTGGGCCTTCAAGGGGGACACCAACAAGAACCATAAGCTTGTCAAAAACTCCTCTGGTGCCTCCATTCCTCAGTGTTGAGTAATCATCTTCATGAGTGAGTCTGAGGATGAAAGAATTCCTTCTTCTATTCCAAATATCTAGTTCAACTCTACCATTAAATTCCCAGTTGTTGTTGATGAATGTACTGATTCTGGATGTTTCATAACAGATATTGTTGCAGAGTTTTCCAATAAAACACCATTTCCAATCTAAATGTTGTTTGGCTCTAATGTCAGGGTTTAAGAAAACCTTAGGATAAAGATCTACTTCAGGCATATTGAGGGTTTTGTTCATCTGATCAACAAGATTTTCAATGGTTGGTTTGGAGGAATTTGATGAGGAAGCCATTTGTGGGTAGTAAACGAATAAGAACCAGTAGGTAAATTTACCAAAGTGTATTCTAACAAGGCAGGGCCAGCTGTGGTAGTGTGGGGCATCCACCCAAGCTTTAATTTGAAAATGATTCTTGCAAATGTCAGTAATGTTGGTATTTGGAACATAGATGTGGGTTGGACTCAAGTTAGTCCAAACTGGTTTTGATAAGTACTGATCTGTTGGTGTAGACATCACTTTGTAGTTCAGTTGGTGATAGCTGTTGCTGGCTCTCGTGACTAATGGGTTCTGGCTCATATACCTGCATACAAGGACAATAAAATTGTTATTTAAAGTGTTTAGAGTCTTACATTGTCCTTCCCATTGGGGGTAGTAGATGGTAATTGTGTAGTCTTCATAATGACTGAGAACGACTTGTCTAGCTGAATTTTGAAATGTTGACGCAAGTTGGATTTGTTCTTTGTCTTTGATGAAGAGGTTGTCTTTGAATTGGTCCTTGGTATTGCAGTTGAAGTGGTCCTTGTACTTGCGGCTGGAAGGATTTGAGTGGTTAAAAGTGTCTGAGTCATTTCGAAAATCTTGTATCTGAGTGGTTAAAAGTGTCTGAGTCATTTCGAAAGTTTGAGGTAGTTTTTGTATCTGGGCTTGTCGGGTGGGAATGTTGCAGATCCATTTACTCAAAATCTGACCCTTTGACGTGGAAAGAGAATTCTTTCCAGGTGTTTGTTGCCGCTTTGCATGAGACAATGGTGGTTCTTTGCTTGTAGTAGGCCAAGTAATGATGCCAGTAGGCTTGATCATGCGCCTCAAGTTGTAAGACCGGAAGTTAATGCTGCAAGTCTGGTAACTCCCAAGGATTTTTGACGGTTGTGATTGAGAGGCTGTTGCTCTTCTTAAGTTGATTAAAACCGCTGAGATGATAATTTCAATCAGTTTCTTGATCAGTTTTCGCTGAGAGAAAAAAAGTGTTCCTGTGTAATCCTTCTGTTGAGCAACATTTCTAGAGTAATCTCCGCTTTGAAATCTCCAGGCAAAGGGAAGATGGATGCAAATATGTGACCCCAGGGAGGTGAGCATGAGAAGCAGAGAGTTGCCCAAGTCGAGCCTCAGATAGAGCAGACTGTTGAAATCCCTCAAATAAAGCAGGTAAAATTCTTTGTAAATCAAGCAGTTCTTGGGTGAGGTTTTAACTTCCATGCATTTAATCAATTTGAGTGCTATTTGCGACCTGATAATTGAAATTTGTAGGTTGAAACTGCAAGGATAAGTGAAGGTTTTCCTGGTTATAACATGCATGAATTGCATTATACTTCTGATGCAATGTATGGGAGAGCAGGTGCTGGTGGTAGGGTGTCTGGTTTTAGAGGTGGGAGAGCAGGCAATGTGGAAAGGGCTGTGTATGCAACTGCCAGGCGAGGGAGACCACCGCAACAGGTCGATCAAGGCCGAATTCAGAATGGAGAACTTGTGGGTGTAAAAGATGGGTGGGTTGTTTTTGCTCTGCACCCCACAAAGGGCCGCCGGGTGATAAAGGAAGGCATTGTATTGGTAGATGATGAGCGGATTTTCTGTGGGGGGACTCAGCATGGCTTCTTTTCTGCTCATATACCTGATCCTTCCAATGATCAGATTCGGATCAAAGCTACAATGCCACCTGAACCAGGTCAGATCACATTTCCCAATTTGTTCATTCTTGCTCCCGCTCTCAGGCAGATGGCCCAGGATGTGGCCGAGGTGTCTCAGATTGGTGCTGGAGAAGTCACACATCCGCTTGAAGTTCCTCGAGATGAGCATGTAACTCCTGGAGTTGATTCTAGGATTGTGGGTCAAATCTACAGATCTGCAAAGGCTAGTGCTATGCGAGGTGGGGAGCCCCAGCTTCCTGTGTTTCCGGCTGATGACACTTTGCCTCCTGAAGCAGATGCAAGGGCTGTAGAGAGGGTGTATAAGGCAGTGATGGCCAGAGCTGTAAGAGATGTTGCACTTGAGTCTGGGGGGCCAAAAGCATACTAAACAGGGAGGATTTGGCAAGCTGCACATGCTGAATTTAGTAGTACCAGACATTCTGAAATCTTTTCTTTTAGTTTGATGCCGAAAAACAATGATGTTATCCTGTTTATGGAAATGTTTTATGTATACTTTGGTAATTTGTAGTACTATGTTCAAGTTTTTATTTCTATTTAAAGAAAAAGTAGTGCAATGTAGCTGATTCCTAGTTAAAAGCATGTTAAGTAAGAAGCAATTTTCCCAATAGAGAAGATCATGAGTGCTAACAAGGTTTAAGAAATAGTCAGGCTTAAGGAACTTGGTAGGACTAGCAGGCAATAGAGAGCATATGCCTTTGGTAAATTGTAAAAAGATCAAATTAGGAGCAGTGAATAGAGAAACAAACAGATAGAGAGTCAAGTACTCACCTCCAGGTAGTTTAGCCAAAATAGCCAAGATAGTACACTGATACATACCAGGGGAAGGAGGTGTAGAAATCCAGTTGATTCCCCAATGAGCTTTGCAACTAGAGAACCTCAGACTAACTGGTTGGGATTTCTGTCTCAAAAAAACTCATTCCTTTTCTAGGATAAAAATCTGACTTTGAGAGCTTGAACAAGGTAATTTAAATCTAGGCAATGGGAGTTTAGTGGAAAGTTGTTTTTGATAAGAATTTTCCAGTAAGACCGAAAGATGCTGAGTTAGGCTAGAGTGGGTATGAGTTTTTGTAAAAGAACCCAGAAAAGTTGAGATTTTGTTACATATTAAAATGAGAATCAAAGCTTTTGTGCCATAATAATCATGAGATATGCCAGAATGACCTTTGATGGTCATTCATGTGTGATTCTTTTGGTTGTAAGTTATGAATTCAGTGATTTGTGTGTTGCAAGTGATTTTTGAGCTTTTTGTGATTTGAGTGGAATTTGTGATTTGTGTTGTGTAAGTGATGCAATTTCAGTTGCAAATGAGAGACTTGTGAGTAGTGTTCATGGTTTGGGCTTGAGATTATATGAGAAGTATCATTCGCAGAGAAAGATTGGAGGTTTCCGGCAAAAAAAATTGGGATCGACGGCTAGGGAGAGCCGTTAAAAAGACGTTGGAAGAATGGGACAGAAAAAAAAAAACGGTAGGAAGCAGCCGTTACCGAGAGGGGAGAAAGTTCAAGTGAAGGGGAGTGAGAGGAGAGATTATTGGAACAGACCTGGATGGTAGAATATTTGAGTATGCGAGAATCATGGCTTTGGCCTTTGGGGTGTCTGTTCGGACCAACTATGCTCGGCAACTAGCTGTGGACGGACCAGCTTGGTCACCCTAGGCTACAGCCAAGGTAAATTCCAATCTCTAGAAAGTATTTTGACTTGGAGAATAGCTTTACAGGAACTCCTATGTTTACAACAAGCTGCTGCGTCTCAAGCTGAAAAATAAAGAGACCAATTTAGGTCCACTGAAAGATAAAACAGGTTACAATTTCAATTTTTTTGGTCTGATCCTTTATTCTTTTCTTCTTCCTTTTTACATTGCTGCAGTGATATTCTTAAAATAGTCAGACCCATTACCTAGCTCGTATATCTCATTCTCTTCTGAAGTTACGAAGTTTTCAACAATGTCAACAAAGATGGCACCATCCGTACATGAAAAATGAAAGAAGAAATGAGCAAAACACCAAGGGTCTCCAAAATATGGGCAACCAACACAACAGTGCTATTGGTATGGAAATGCTGACTGGAAACATCCAACTGCATATTGGGTGGGTGGGTGGGAGGTCTACTTGCTTCTTGGAAACGATCCTCCTGCATGAACCATCGATCTGTGTCGATAGTATTGTGCTCCATATGCTACAGTCGATGCCGCTGTTGTTGCCGCTACTAGCCAACTGTTGGGAGAAATACCAGTATATTTTAAAATGTGAACAAGTTAAAGAGCATGAACAGATACGGCAGCAAAAACTTACCTCAAGTATTTGATGCACTCTTCAGTTTCTAAGGTCCCAAATTCTGGTTGTAGAAGAGCAGCAGCAACTAAAACCAGTTGGAACACTGTGTTAACCTGTTGGCACAAAATGCAGAAGAGAAAAAAAATCAATTTAGCAACTCGGTAAACCAGAGACCGTAACTTGCTAAATAATGATAACTCTTTAGGATCCGAAGAAACAGGCCATTCATGTGCTCGAGGAATTATAACACATTGAACCACGGTCTTCAATATTATGTTAAGATTCCTTGTAAAATTCCTAATCCTAAAACCTCACATCTCTCTCTTATCTCATGTGCAATGTGCAAACAGTCTGATTCTGAATTCTACAAAAAAAAATTAAAGAAAGAAATTGAAGCTTACCTTGCTCAGAAAGAGGGGTTCCATCTTCCGCCTATGAGTCCCATCGAGGTTGGTGAACTCGGACCAACTTTTCCACTGACAATGAACGGAATTTTTATTTGTGTATGTAAAAAACAAAAGAAAAGAAACAAACAACCGTTCAGCCATGACAAGTCTCACCTGCCAACCCAAGGTAGTTGCTCTTTGGTAGAGTGCACCACCTACAAGACCAACATCCCGGAACAGAACAAGTCCAACAAGCCAAGCTTCATAAAGGAAAACGTAAAGCAGTCAACCTTACACCCAAATCACGCATAATTCCCCATCTATCTAATAATCCTATGAATCAAGATTACGCGGTCAAGGTTTTCCATTAAGCTCGCAAATAGTATATATCCCATACTAAGTTCCTGTCTCAGTGAACTCCTAAACCAAACGTAAGACGAACTCAGTTCAGTGTTTACCCTCTCCGAACGCCATTATGAATCGTTCTAGTTGTCACAACTATTAAACGCGATAAGTTGGAAACATATGATATATTAAGGAAAAGTCAAGCTGACTGCTGAACAATACTAAGGCAGATCTTAATTCTTACATTAAAATACTGTTAAGTTAAGAATATAGACAAATACTAACAGGGTAAAAGATCCATTTTCACCATTGCCACAGCTACAGAGCCAATAAGTACCTATAAAAACCGTATAATGACATTTAAACAAATTAATTCTAAAATTGAAGGTACTAGAAGATTTACATGTTTCTGTACTCAAGCTACAACATCAGAACATAAATATTTCACAACGAACCTTGTCAGCAAGGGGATCAAGGTATGATCCTACCACTGAATTAATCCCCATTTTCCTTGCCACATAACCATCTAACTACAAAAAGAAATTATAATGGCAGGTCAGAGTAACTAATTTCTGCATTCTAAACCTGTAATTCTGTAAATAAATGCATAATCCATACCCAGTCAGTTGCTCCAGAGACGGCCAATCCCACAAAGGCAGGTAAATACCATTCATTCATAATCATCCTGCAAAGAACCAAACACTCAGATACTTAAATAAATAAAAAAAATCAGATATCAACATTCACACCAACAGTTACAATATGAATGTGTAACAGAAAGACAAATATGAACATACCAGCCTAGAAAAGGACCAGAAATTAATCTACTCATCGAAATCATATTTGGCAAATTAACAAAACCCTCGTTAGTATCAACATTGGTACTCGATTCCTTCTGATCAATCGCGTCGACTAACCTAGGAACAGAAGAAGTTGATTCAACCCCTAATTCACTACTACAACTACTACCACTCTTCTTCTTATTCACATTCGAATCGGAAGATTCTTCTGTCTTTTTCCGGTGAACAGCTTCTCCATGTAAAAACAAAAGCATGGCAGACTGTAATGGCGGAGACGATAAACACATAGGGTCTGAAAATTGAAAACATCTTGAGAATGGAGAAAGAAATCTAGAGTTAGAAGAAAAGCTTGATGAAATTGGAGGAGTAGTAGATAGAGAATGAAACCCAGCTGAAGAAGATGAATATAGATTCTGTAAAGATCTAGATTTAGGGTTCTTGATTATAGTTCGAAGCAATCTATAACCCGCCATTACTGAAATCCCATCACCGATTATTAGGTTTTGACGAGTTACCGTTTTCTTATGTTTCAATGACACTTACGATATAACTGACACGTCACACAAGGGTTTATCAACCTAATTATCGGTTCTAGAATGCCGACAGAGAAAGTTGAGGATAACGGCTACAGAGAGGAACTGCAAAAAAAAAAAAATACCAACAATTTGCTAAGTATAGAACAATGGCTGTGAGAAATCCATGTCCGGATTCAATGCGGGGTTCCTGGAAAAATATCAAGAAACAAAAGAAAAAAACATCTTGGATTTTTTTTCTTCAGAAAACCAGAAACTTTTTTTCTTAAGTTTCGTGGTTTCTCATCAAAACTGGAACAATTTTTTGTTCATTTAATGATCTGGGGGGCTTAGTGTTGTTTAGTTTTATTGTATTATGATTTTTTTCTGAGTCAAGGAATTTTTATTGATCATTTATTTAGAGGAAGAGAGAGAGATGGGTTGCTTTTCTTGTTGTTTAACAGCTGATGATGGTGGTGGTGATGAAAGTAGGTTTTCATTGAAGAAGAGCAGCAAAAAAAGTCACAATGCATCAACTCTGGAGGCTATTGTTAAGAACATGTCCCTGAAATCTGGTACGGATATTGATAATTGCTTAATGATATTTTCTGGTCAAGTGCAATTCCTGCAGCTTCCTTTTTTAACCAATTTTCATCTTTTTAAATGTTTTCTTTGGTCATGTTCTTTGATGTTTCTGTTTTGGTCCTTTTGGAGATACTACTTATTGTACCTCTGTAATGGGGCTTAAAAAGAGAACGATTTAGCCGGTTCTGCCGCACAAGTATATTGCGTGACCATCATGCCCTCTATTTTATCTAGTTTTTCTCCCTATAATTCTATCCAGATCATTGGGCACATATATCCATCACTTGCTTCTGTATTGCTGTGATTCTTAGTTCCATGAACCTAGATCGTGACTCCAGCATATATTATGGAATGTAAGCGAGTATAGTCGCCCTCAATCACCTAATCCTGATAGGATGTCAGGAGACATTAAATTTACTGAAATAACGAATAGCGAAATTTGATTGAACACACATCAAAAGAATAAGTGAATTATCCATCAAGGGAGGGTATCTCCTAACTAGTGTAGCTAGATTTTACACATCCAAGTTTTTTTTGCAAGTATGAAAATTCTAATTTTGTACCTGTAGTGATCTTTTTGGTAGTTTCGGTATGCTTTAGTCGGGTTCATCAGTGAACCTTGATGACATTGTTATATCTAGTCGCCATTCACACGTTCTGACATCAAGGATTTGGATCCATACTGGTCCGTTTCAAGCATTTTCTGTTTCAGACTTGTGATGCTTTAAAAGTTCCGTAAGTGTTTTGTTATTATTGTAAGACTACAATTTCATTGAACCTTTCTCTAACCTTGCAGACAGCAGCAGGCATAGGATAATAGCTGCGGAGTTGCAAAAAATTGGGAACGGCAATGCTAACGCCACTAAAACTTTCACGTTCAAGGAGTTGGCAAATGCTACTAAGAACTTCAAAACAGAATGTCTAGTGGGTGAAGGAGGTTTCGGAAGGGTGTATAAAGGATTTATCAAAAGCACAAACCAAGTATGTTTTCACTTCCTTATGGTCTTGTGTTATTCATCAAGTTTATATACAGTGTAGAAATTTATAATTCACTCCTTAATTAGATTGCTTACTGATTTTGTTTCATTTAGCTCAGGTTGTGGCAGTAAAACAACTCGATAGAAATGGGTTGCAAGGGAACCGGGAATTTTTGGTGGAAGTTTTGATGTTGAGTCTTGTTCACCATCCAAATCTTGTTAATTTGGTCGGGTATTGTGCTGATGGAGATCAAAGGATTTTAGTCTACGAGTACATGCCATTGGGATCTTTGGAGGACCATCTTCTTGGTACTTTTCAATTACTTCTTTGCACCTTCTGTTGCAAACCTCTAGTTCAGCACAAGTGGCTTGATAAAACGAGGTTATTCCTTTGAACTGCTATGTTTTGCAGATTTACATCCCACTAAGAAGGCGTTAGATTGGAATACCAGGATGAAGATAGCTCAAGGCGCAGCAAAAGGGCTTGAATATTTGCATGACGTAGCGAACCCCCCAGTCATTTATCGTGATTTTAAAGCATCAAATATATTATTAGACGAGAATTTCAGTCCAAAACTCTCTGACTTTGGTCTTGCTAAACTTGGTCCAACTGGAGATAAGAGTCATGTCTCAACGAGGGTAATGGGAACCTACGGCTACTGTGCACCAGAGTATGCTTTGACGGGTCAATTAACAACCAAGTCGGATGTTTATAGTTTTGGAGTTGTGTTCTTAGAGATCATTACAGGACGAAGGGCTATCGATAATTCTAGACCAGCAAATGAACAAAATCTTGTTACTTGGGTAAGTTCAACAAAAGCTAAGTTGGTGTTTATAAGTTATAGCTCATCTGAAATCTGACTTAAATGTGTGTCATGTATTCAATCAGACTTCGTTCTACTTTTGTCTTGTTTATCAGCTTTTAACTTGGGCTCATTTTCAAAAATGTAGGCACAACCACTATTTAAAGATCGGAGGAAGTTTACATTAATGGCTGATCCACTGCTTGAAGGGAATTACCCTATAAAGGGTTTATATCAAGCTCTTGCAATTGCATCTATGTGTTTACAAGAAGAATCTACTACTCGACCTTTAATAAGTGATGTTGTAACAGCTCTTGAATACTTGGCTGCACCAAAACAAGAAGAAGAGGGAGGAGGAAGCTCACATCATACATCTAAATCTCATTCTTTCCAGAGTAATAATGACGGTGAAGATTCAGAAGATGATAATGGTAGTTCACAGAATGATGAAGATGACAAAGAAGAACACAAATGAGACATTGTGATGAAACCGTAGCTTTCGGATATCGAGATCAGAGAGATAAACTGATTCCTGTTCCTACCAGCTCTACCAAATTGTGGATTATACTTGTAACTAGTGGTACCGAGTACTTTTGGAACTCGAATGTAATTATTTTCGCTGTGACTTAACGTGAGATGTGTTGCTTAAATTTCAGCACTGATGTATAAAGACAAATGTTCAAATTCATATCATATGTAGCAGACAAGCTTAACTGGCTGTAATGTTTAACATAAGTAGCAGCGCCAATCTTTTCCTTCTGTTCTGTATCTTCTTTTTCCTGCCTTGCATAAGATTTTTGTAACAAATTCCCCAGATGCCAATTCCAGCCAAAATACCGAAAACACAAGTTTAATTTGCTGGTTCATCACTAATATTTTTATTTGGGATGACAAGTGGATCCCTAACTTGAAAAATAATCTTAGTAACTGGAAAACAGTCATAAACAACCATTTAACACTTGTGAAAGATTTTATTGATCCAATCACAGAGAAGTGGAATTCTACTTTAATTTTGGAAATGTTCCCTAGTCATATAGCTGAAAAGATCATTAATACTAGGATAGCAAAAGGCAAATCTGATACTTTAAGATGACTTCTTACTAGGATAGCAAAAGGCAAATCTGATACTTTAAGATGGCTTCTTACTAAATCTGGTATTTTTACTGTTAAATCCATGTACAATAAATTGAATGAGAAAACTGTGAATCATTATAACTTAGGACAACCTGATTCTTTCTGGAAAAGACTTTGGAGTCTAGATATTTCTGACATAATAAAAAAAATTGCATGGAAATGCTTACAAAATGCTCTGTCCACAAATTTGAAATTATCCAAATTTATGGAAGATGTTCATCCATAATGTTCTTTTGGGTGCAATGAAGAAGAATCTATGGAACATATTCTGATTTTCTGTCCTTATGCTAAAGTTGTTTGGGCTGCTGAACCAAATCCTGTAGTACCTTGTTTTCATAGTTCTACAACCTTCCTAGATATCTGTAAGCAATGGATGGGAAAAGTAAACCCATCTATCTCTATAGAGCTCATTTTAACAAAAGCTTGGTTCATATGGATGGAGAGATGTAGTAGGGTTTTTGAAAAAAAACTAAACAATCCAGTGCTCAATTAAGTTTAGAAATACAAAGATACTTAGACTTTTGGAGTAAAAGTAATCATTCTGTTACACAGGTGAAAACTGACAACTTGATTTCTAGTACTTGGTCCCCTCCAAAGAAAAATCAATTGAAGATCAATATAGATGCAGCCTGGAATTCTATGACTATGCCTGCAGGTTTTTCTTTAATACTCAGAAATGATGCAGGTGAATTTGAGCAAAACAGAGCAGGATCATTCTCAGCTTCTACCGCTGAAGAAGAGGAAGCAATAGGTATGAGACAGGGAGCGAAATGGGCAGTTGAACATAGACTGACCAACTTTTTGGTTGAAGGAGACTGCAAAAACCTCATTGACTATCTGAATGGAAAAGAATGAGGAATTGAATGACAGAACCAAACCATAATGGATGAAGTCAAGAGTGAATTTAATCTTTGTCATAAAAAATTAGCTTTTTTTTATGTTCCTAGAGCTGCAAATAATGCAGCAGATATCTTGGCCAAGGAGGCCAAATCCTTTAGTCGGACTTTGAATTGGAGAAAAATTCCTCCTTTTTGTATTAAAAATGCTCTTGAAGTAGATAAATCTAATGTTAGGATGGATATCTCCAATCCTACATATGTCTCTACTTATCACGATGTAAGGTTACTAACTCCCTAAATTAGCTCTTTTGAATGCACTTAACTTGCAAAAAAAAACAAAAAAAAATTGCTGGTTCATCCCAAAGATTATGTACGTGGTAGATCCAAGTGAACCCAAAAAAAAAAGTGTAAAAACAGATAGAAGGATAAATATATTACAGCACAACAAATACACAGCGTCACACAATAAGACCTAACGCAAAATGAAGAAGAAGAAAGAAAAAAAAAATCAAAGTTCCCAAATTGATGCTAATTGTGAAACCAGTTGATCAGGCATTGCACCTTCCCAGTCTTCAGGTAGGTCAATGGACGAAGAAGCCTCTTGTAAATTCAAGAGCAGCTCTCTCTTGGTCTCTGTAGAAATTCCCAGCACATCTGGACCACTCTCCATTACTAGATCGGCCACCTGAGAAACTCAAAGCAAACCCATCAAGAGAGGAAAGACATTTTATCTTTTCAAAAGCATTACACCAAAACCCAAATGTTAAATTGTGGAATTCATGCCATATAATTTCTTGAGGGAATATAACCTATGAAATACAAAGAAACCAGAAAGAGAAAAAATAGTACCTGCTGAATCCAGGATAAACCTAAGTCGAACAAGTTTGGTGTCAGGACAAACTGTCCTATGGCATGCAAAACGTCACTGGCTATTTCAGTAGAGAGCTGATCAAGTACAGGGCCTGATCTGTCCATAAGCTTTATGAGCAACTCATCATCTCCAGCAGACAAAAGTTCAGCATAAGCTGTATCCAGGTCCCCCACATGAACTGCATCCATTGCATTTCCCCAAGCAGCCCAGATTGGATTTTCTTCCTGTGTTGCACCATCCTCTCCCATGGGTTCTCTATCTAATTCTCGGACGGCAATTCTTGGAGCAACTTGTGGTGCTATTCGTGGTGCTACACGAGATGGTCCATTTTCTTCGCCAGCTACTCGAATGGCTTCAAGAGTTGCTTCATCCTTCGAAGCTTGCCAAACGCTTCTTGCAGAAGGTCCCTCGCCAAGCCTAAATTGTCCTATACCCTTTTCCCACCCCCTTCTGTTCCCAGCTTGATCAGAATCTTGTTCCTGTCTAGGTAACCGTCCGTCATTTGACACACTACCAAGAGCTCTTCTAGAACCCAAATGAAAGTTTCTTGATGTGTTGTAAGTTTCGGAGATGTCAGATCGCCAATGCGAGTCCCTCGACCTTGATCCTGTTGTATGATTACCATCAGAAGATAGGAACCCTCTTGAATAATCAGGAAGGTTGTTATACTTGCCCAAGGACCTGTTAGAGGATCCGTCCATTCCAGCCATAAAATTGCTACCTCTTTTGGCTGATGACAATGCTAATTCCCTTGCCATTTCTTCGACAACTCTTTCAAGACCCCGTACTCTGTTCTCTAGAGTTATCATGCTATCATGAGATCCACCCATGAAGTCCTGCCATTGAAAATCATACAAGTTAGTAAATAAGTTTCAAGATCAAAGTTCAACTACATGTAAATAAAAGAAACAGACCTCCAACATGTTCATAAGATGAGCTTGTTGTCTTTCAAGCTGTAATAACTGCCTTTGAATGGCTAACCAATTTCCTTTGCTATCCATGAAGGATCCTTCAGTATGACCATCGGGTCTGGAGGAGCCATTATGAACAACAGCTAAGTCCCTCCGATTGCTTTTTCCCACGCTATCATCAATGTCAGAAGCTCTCCCTCTGGGGTCTTTTGCCCTAAATACTCTCTGTTCTGTCCACTTATCTCGTGCAAAATCATCAGCTCCTCTCTCATTCCTACGATATTTATCATTGGTAAATCTGTTAACATCATCAAACTCGCCATTCCCATCATGACTTGTTCTTTCCCTAGGATCCGGATCATTTTGCTCTGAATCTTCTTCACCTTGAGAATCAGAAGAGTTAAGACATCTGCGTGGTACCACCACTTCAACCGGCAAATCTCCTGAAACCCTTGTTTCAAGTTTCTGAAAAAATTCTGGGTTCAATTCTTTCTCAGTTAAGGCTGGTGCTTTTTTCTTCAATATCCCAACAGCTTTGTCTGATATGCAGTTAGGCTTGGCTTTGGAAAGAGAATCAGATGCGGGAGAAGTAGAAACTTCTGCATCCTTCGCCAATTCCTCTCTTCTGAAATCTGCAAATGTCTTCTTTTGGTTTGTCTTCTCCGCTGAGTTGGTACATTGTGAAATTTTTTTGTCTGTAATATCATTGGAAATACCAGATTAACCACCATGAAGAGAAATGATTATATATGTACACATGCATGGGTGTGGGTGTGGGTGTGTATTGATCTGCGTGTTTAAAACTGATCTGCATGCATACTAACCAGCATCCAAGTCATCAGAAGCTCCATTCTCTCCCTTTTCCCCAATTTTCTTCCACAATAATAATGCCTCTGCCATGCTCTCCCTTACGGGTTTCACCTGAACGAGACAACCACAATATCAAGAAACAATTCAAACATTGGACATTTTATTCACCAAACCATGTCCACAGAGGTTGGAGGTTATTTTTATATGTATGAGAGAAATGTTTGTGTTCCATCACAAATATGAAAGAATAGGCGAAACTCGGCCAGGATTAATACATCCACTAAGATACCTTATCAAAACGGCAGGCCTCAAGTACAGTTAGAGTGGAAGATGTATTTTTGGCAATCAAATGGCTTGAATGAGATGCTAAAGCACTCAATGTGTCAGCTGCTGCTTTACGTGTTGCCCAATCACTACTCTCGAGGCATTCATGAATGCTTTGGAGAAACGTTGGCAAGCTTTGTGGCGCAATGGATCCTACCTGCAACAAACTCTTATTATAGATTTTTATTGACAAGGTGCAACAAATTTTCCCTGAAACTAATAGCGCTCTCCAAAAAGGTCATTAGAAACTATGAACTATATTCAAACAACTCAGTTAGGGTCGCATGTATTAAAACTAATGACATGATACTTTCTGTTTTGTCGAGCCCTGCTTTGGTCTCTGGTTTGATGGCAAGAAACTAATAGCAATAATAACTTCTAATCAATGATGGCTACATTCATCATCTCTAAGAAAGCATATGAGTCAATTTTTCCGGTCCTTTTTCTCATTCTACTTATGTTTTTTTGCACATTTGCCATTTACTTTTGCTTCTCTAAAACATTGAATTCAATCAATGTATTGTTTAAGAGTGTAATTTCTGAATTGTCATTCAATAAATAGTATCAAGTTGTTCGGCCAAATGAGTAGCCCATCTAACTGTCACTTGATCATGAAACAACAAAACTAAAGTACATCTTTTGCACTAGCTATAATGAGTGAAAAGCTGTATTCTCTTTATATCCACTAGAACTACCCATTTAACCAAATTCTTTGATTCCTAATATACAAAACCATAAATGTAATGAGAAGTGCTAACCTAATAATGTAAACCTAAATCTAGATAAGTACAGAATAGAAATTTCAAAATAGGAAAAACCATAATGAAAACATTGACAAATCTGAAAGTAATCCACATTGACCAAACCTGGGATAAACTTGCCACAACAGGCAAGAGTGACGCCTTAGCCAGAAAATTCTGACTGTTTAAGTACTTGCAAACTCTAGGGCAAAGCTTCTGAAATGCAGCAATTGGGGGATCAATAGCAGACTCAACCATTTTCGCCAAACAAGCAGCTGAACCAGCTTGAACTGTTTTTGTCTGATCATTCATAGCCTCAAACAAAGGCTTAACAAACAACAAAAGGACAGAAACAAAATTACCATTATCATTATCTCCTCCTCTTAAATATTGAGAAGATAATGTTCCAATTGAATCACGACAAGATTCCCTAACACTGGAATCTGAATCTTTAAGTTTCTTAACAATGTGAGAAATGACTTTGGTAAGATGAGTTGATGCTGAATCTGGATGACAAGTACAAATCAGAGAAAGAAGACGTAATGATTCTTTCTTAACAGCAGGTTTAGGGTCATTAATGGAATCATAAAGACAATTGAAAAACATTGGAATAGTATCAGTTGAAAGAGATTGAATGATTTTTTCTAAATCTTCAACTGCTATTTGATGAGTATCGCGGTCAGATAGCTTTGAGATTGAGGTTAAGATTTTCTGTTTTAGTTCAATCATGGCGAAATGTGTAGATAGAGAAGATGGTGATCTTGTTGTTGATGTTAATACTGGTGATGATAATGGTGGTGGGGGTGGTGGGGGTGATGGATTTGTGAATTTTGAAGCTTTTGATGATTTTAATGAAGTCATTTTTGAAAAAGTTACAGAAAACCTAGAGAGAAAGACAAAAATGAAGAAGGGCTCTACAAAGATTTGGAGGGTTTTGGGGAGATTGACTGTTAGAGAAGAAACATTGAAGAAAACTGAGATCTGATTATTGAATCTATCATTTGTTAGAGACTGAGAGTGAGTGAAGAGTATGAACGAAGACAAACGCAAGTAAAGAAGTAAAACGAGTTATAACAGGGTGTGGAATGGATACCAGAGGTATCCAAAAGCAAAAGTCAAAAACAAATCACAAAACCTATTATTAACTTCATAAATAGTTAACTTTTTTTTTATTATTATTATTTTTTTAATTAAGAAAATTAATTATGATTAATAAACAAATTATTAAACCCGCGTGTTTTGTGTTTTTACACTATTCAAAAGGATCCTCATCGGACAAGAAACTTGTAGGGAGCCTAGCAACAAGTTGGGCTCCAACTCCTTTCTGCACCACAACACTTAACCTATGAAAAAGGAAATTCCCTACACGAATATTAGCATCATGGCTAGCCATAAAATTGCGCAAATGTTTAATAAAGGATGTCGTTTCAACCCCGAGCTCGCCAAGAGTGGTAAAAGCCAAAGCCTCAAACTCATAACCCTGGGATGTGCATTTTTCCAAATACTTGGTGTTCTTACGAATAACAGCATCCTTGAGAGCTTGTCCCAAATCCAAAGTACGACCACTACCCCCTGCAAAGGGTGAAACAATCGTCACATCCAAACAAACATCATGGCCATTATCCCAATTGTGTACCAGAATGTCCGCAGGTCTCAGAGAAGTGCCATTATTGGCCAAGAGCCCTAGGTCCACCTCCTTACGTGCCAGGACCCCTGCCCGATAACACATGTCTGCAATCGTATCACGAACCCAGTCATGTCGAAACTTTAGACCCACTTCATTCGCACAATGCACAACATGATCACCAAACACGTCCAGCTCTCTCTTGCAGAAGGGGCACTTGCTGTCCAACTCAAAAAGGGGGATGCCAAGTCTGTAACACAACACCGCGCTGAACTGCCTTGCACCCAATATGTTGATTTAAACCATCTATAGGAATGGCCAAAAGGAAATCCAAAGCATGTTTCACTTGGTTACTCTGCCAAAGCATCGAATCACGTTCAAACAACTTGAAATTGGTAGTATAGTCCCTCTTTACTGCATCGAAATAAACAACTGCCAAAGTTTTCATAGAATGAGTAGCAGAGCTATCGACGAATATATAGGAAGCAGGACTACACACAGAGTTAAAAGAAGAAGAAGCACGCTCAAGGTAATCGCTAAACCCACTAATACCAGTGTGTTTCAAGATAACAGACTGAAGCTCGAGGGTTTGTAAATAGAGCTGGCAAACAAGCCGAAACCCGCGGATTAACCCGTGCCCGGACCGTGAAAACCCGAACCCGGACTGGCTGGTTTCTAAACAAGTCGGGTTAGGGTTGGAGAAATGGTGACCCGTCGAGAAACGGGTTAACCCGGCCCGGACCGTGAAACCACGGTTTAACCCGTGAACCCGCACTTCATACGTGTCGCCTCTCCTTCACTGGATTAATCGACCGAGAGGATAAACTCTCATTTATATTTTATTCTTCTTCTCGTTTCTTTCTTCTTCTCTTCTTTCTGTTTTTCACCTTTGGTGAATTCTTGTGAGGGCTCTGAGGTGGTGAGGTTGGGATAATTAGACAAGAGTCATGGGTTGTTGCTGGAGGTGGTGTTGTTCTTGGATGAACAAGGAGAGAAGAGGAAATATTAAATCAGTGAAGATATGAATTAGAGTTTATAGAGTTGGATGATGTTATGAAGATTTAGAAGATAAATTATGAAGTTATTGTTGTTGAAGATTCATGAGTAGTTTTTTAATTTAAGCCTTGAAGTTGATTCAGTGACAAATCATTGAAGAATCAATAGTTAGGGTTTTTTGTAATTGATCGAGAATTCAATTAAAGGTGAATAAGAAGAAGTTAGAAGATGAGTTTGTTTTTGATTGGTATTTGATGTAAATGGTGGAGTTATCCTGAAAAATTGATTAAGAAATTGCAGATTTAGGGTTCCTCATGTTCTTCCCCAATTTATAAATTAGAGTTTCTGAGGGTTGCTGATTATGAGACTCAGATCGAGACAGAAGAAGGGTAGAGTTGGTTTTGGTAGATGGTGGTGATCTTGAGATGAATTCTGAGTCAGGTCAGAGTAAGAAGAATCTAATTCAATTGCTTGAGTTGGATTGGTTTGAGGTAATTATTCTTCTCAATCGAATTAGTAAAGTTATTTATGTATGTTGTCGAGACTATGTGGTTGTTGATGAACCAGGATTTGAGATGAGTATTTAAGATATTGTATATATGTTGAACTGATACTTGGATGTGCATGTTGTTAGGTTGAACTGCAGTTATTAGCGCAGAACTGAAGTGAGTTAGTATTAGTAATATGCCTGGTGTGATCGAATTACTAGTAGTATTGTTGAATGAGGTATGCCTTTGTTTGTTGATAATTCTAATTGAAGTATATATGGTCCTGTGGATGTAATTGCAGTTGTTGATGATAATTATAATTGAAGTATATATTGTTGAATGAGGTATGCCTTAGTAACTCATATTTTTGCAATTTTAGTAAATCATTAGATTGATTGATTGTTTTATGCATTATTGCACAGTTTCTGTTTTACTCATTGGTTAGACGAACCATTAACAGAAGTAAATGTAAGACAATATGGATTGGTGGTGGACAGACAAAGAAATTGATGCTCTTGTTTATCCTCAAGGAAGACGGTAAACCCTCAAATCCAAATTATGTTTGCTTATCTGATTTCTCTTTCTGAAAACATAGTGAATTAGCCACCGATTCTGCAATCTTTGATTATTGATCATCTTAGCATCTAAGCACGAGAAGAGGCTGAAAAGGTACGAGTTTGATGAACTTTATTGACATCATTAGTTTACGAAGAATTATAAATAAAGGACGTAACTAGAAAATTCCTCACAATTTTATGAGATGGTTAATTGGCATTCTTCATTTGTTTGGTTTATTAATAGTTTCTTATGCATTGAGATTGAGTTGAAATTCTTTACATACTTCTGCAGGCCAAAGAAGGTGATGGATCCACAACACTTTCAATGGTCAGTAGATCATCCTTCCCGTTTGCATTCCTTTTTTATTTAATTTTTTCCGCCTTAATTATGACCTACGACAAATTGCAAAAATATGAGTTACTGGTGTGATCGAATTACTAGTAGTATTGTTGAATGAGGTATGCCTTTGTTTGTTGATAAATCTAATTGAAGTATATATGGTCTTGTGGATGTAATTGCAGTTGTTGATGATAATTCTAATTGAAGTATATATTCTAATTGAAATTGATTTTCATCTCTGTTTTTATTTCTTTAAAGAGTGGAAGATGATTTGGTTAAATGGGATTGTTCTTGTTTGGAAAAAGGAGAGAAATAGAGAGATATTGATGGCAGTAAGAGTTGGTGACTAAAATGGCAAGGTTCGTGCTTGGAGGGTGGTTGAAAAATTGTCTCAACAAAATCCCTTGTGATTTGAAGGAGCTAATGCACAGATTCTTCTGCAACATTTTTGTAGTATGTTTTAACTGGCAGTACACAGTTCTAGCCATCACGGGGGTTGAACATCTAAAATGGTATTGCACTCTGAATTTTATTATCTAGTTTTGTAACTAAATGGTGTCATTTCTTGTAAAGTTATCTACTAATTCTAAAAGGGGTTGGTGACTGATTCTTTTATGTTTCCCGACTAACTATTTTTTTTTATTTTGTTTATAAGTTGGCTCAACTGAGGGAAGAGTTGGTGTCCATCATTTGGATTTGGATGATTCTCAGCAAGAGAAAAACTTCACCTTCAAATGTATAGAATTCTTGATGCGATTGAAGCAATGATGGGTTGAGCTGAAAATGGACTGATTAGATGTATGTTAGGTGTTATAGGGAAGGATTTGGAAGGATTTGTGTTTGCTTATTGTAATACTTGTGTTTGATCTTTGTAATTTGTCCTAAATTAACTTAATTAAAATTTGATTTGATTTTTAATCTAACAAGCCGGGTAACCCGTGAACCCGCAAGCTTTACCCGTTGCGGGCACGGGTTGAAGAAATGACTACCCGTGAAGAATATCAACCCGCGGGTTTTGGCCCATATTAACCCGAACCCGTGTAACCCGTAACAAGCCATCCCCGGGCCGCCCGTTTGCCAGCTCTATTTGTAAACACGATGCTAAATAAAAATAATGCACGGCATCTTGAACCGAGTAACCCCTAAGCCACCCAATCGGAGTGGCAAGGTGGAAAGTCGTTGTTGCAGGGGTCCAAAGCCCGGCCCATCTCCCGTGACCACATGACGCAGAAACTTATATAGTCGAGAGTCAAATAAGTCTTGAGCCTCATACAAATAGTCCGACACGGTGGTTCGAAGAGCAAAGTACAAACGTGAGACCCTGACACAATTTATGAACAACAGAAGTTCACACTGTGGATCTTCAAGTTTCTCAACTGCATCGATAAGCTCCACAGTTTTATGCACTCTTTTAACAACCATATCAGCAATGAATTGGGCATCGAGGCTAACAGGGGCTCCCAAAAGCTTAACCCCTTTATCTGGCCTGCTAATGTCTGGTGGGAAGACACCTGTAATGGCTGCTCTAGGATCCGGAGAAGGCCAGAATAATTTTGTATTTTTGATGTTCAAAAACAGTCCCCTAGCGATACCTTCCTCCTGTATAATTTGAAGTGCTTTTTGCGACCATCATAGTGTCACTAATCACCGTACCATCATCAAGGTACCAGGCCTGCAGCTCCAAGTCACACCGTTTGGCTATGCTCAAGATTAGAGGGTGGAGAGTGAGAGCAAACAAAAGCGGCCCCAAAGGGTCACCTTGTTGCACTCCCTGAGCTGAAGAAAGTACATGATCTATGTAGTATAGCCGCACCGCTGAAGCATAGCAAAACTCAACCCAATGGGATATAGAAGGACATAAATTACGTACCTCTGCGATCATCTTAGTTCTATCAATGAGATTGAATGCATTAGAAAAATCCACCAGCAATATGAAAAGAATATCTTGATTCTCTTTTTCCTCCAGAACACGATTTACAACATGTAGAATTGCCTCCCCACCGCACTTAGCTCCCACACCAAATTGGAAATCACCCAGATAAGAACCCATCTCTTGGCTAACAAAGGAAGCAGCGCATTTAAAAACGAGTCTTCTCCAAATAGTGCCAACCGCAATCGGGCGCAAACCACCGCCAGGTTTGGTTAATGGGGTTAGGGGAGCACTGGCCACAAATTCCCCCAAAACAGCTGGACATGAGCCTGACAACCATAAATTGACCACATCCGTAATATATGCAATTAATTCACATGATAGAACAGCGGCAGCTCCACTAAGGGCATAAAGGAGGTGTTGTGCACGAAATCCATCTCTTCCACATGATGTCCCTTTGGGGAAACTCTTCAGTCTTCCCAACACCAACTCTGTTGACGCAATCATTGCAGCCTGAGAAGGTGGAACGGTAGGAATCACCGGCATGGTAGCAGGTGGATGTTTGCACCGTAATTCAGCTAAGGTGCCAGCGTTATGAGGCGCGACCCCACTGGAGGTTAGAGTACGGATTGCGGCAGCATATAAACCACTTCTTAATTTACCCCTACACAGTCTAAAGTTGGTAACTTCCTGACTTTTCTGTTTAGCTTTCTTCCTTATCTTCTCCAGCGCTTTCTTCCTCTCTTCGTGGCTCTCAAGAACCTCTTGGACTAATACTGCACATCCATTTGGCTCAGACCAAAGGCGCAGCGCACGATTGACAGACTTAATCTGCAGCTTTTTTAGCGTGCTATCCTTCTCTTCTTGGATAGAGTTCGCGACATGGAGTGTACAAACAGGGAAGAGCAAAAACTGGATCCAGGAAGCTAACTCACTAGGCGAAGCAGTCACTCTCTGTAAAACAGACTTGAAGGTTCATGCAAAGTGTAGCCTACACTTAGCAGGAATACTCGAGATGGTGGGTATCTGAGCTAGAAACACCATGTTCAATAACTCGAGACACAAGGTTGGTGCGGCAACCTCAACCTCAGCAGCCATCGGAGTATCAACGCTGATAGGAGCAGCGGTGTCGTACATCAAAACTGATGCAGGGGAAAGCTCGTGTGATTCCAGATGCGTACATTTCTTCCCAAGAGCATAGATATGCATGCAGTGATACATAACCAGCTCTCTAGGTGCTGTAAGGTAGCCTCCCAAGATTGGTAAATGTTGCTGCAATTGTGAACTCTGTCGCGGCATCTATCGAATCCTCCTTCTCTTTTGTAATGAAGATTTTTCAGGTGATTGAACAGGGAGACCTTCAATAACCCTTTCCCACTAACACCATTTTTGCACCCATCAAGACCCTTAGGGGCATTGAAAAAGACGAACTCCACCACCAGAAACATCCCTTTAGCTAGCGCAGGGGGTTGCAGAAACAATAGATGTTGTAGGGTTTGGCGAGGTCTGTGTTCTAGGCATCAGAAAAACCCTTGAACTCGAAAACCCTAGAAGGACTTCTACCAAAGATGTTAAAGAAGTGAAGAGCAGTATCGGACAGTGCAGCAAGCGGAGAGGGGAAGAATGAAGGAGACGGAGGTAAGGAGAAGAGATTGAAAGGAGATAGTTTGATCAAGTGAAAACCACTAACCTAGAAATCGCCTCTCATCACCAGAATCGCCTCTCTTGGAAAAACTTTTTTTTTTATTTTAGAAGTCATTTTGAAATTAAATATCCAAACTAACTTCTGATTTTTCTGCTTCAAGCAACTTCTAAAGTGACATCCAAACATGTTATAACAGCGCGTTCGGATACCAGAAGCAGAAGTCAAAAGTAAAGATATTTTGCTTCACAAAAAGTCGATTTTTTTGCTTCTAGAAGCCGTTCTGAAATTTTACACCTAAACTAACTTTTTGCTTTTTGATTACTAGAAGTCAAAAAGTTATTTCTGGATGTGTATCCAAAAGCGACACGTCTCTCTATATTCGGTTTGAATCTTGAATTATGATTGAGATTGTACAAGCCCATGTAGAGAGTTTATGCTAGGTTTTAACAACCCATATACTATGATTTTTGTCAGGCTCAAGGTTGATAACGAAAACAACAACTGCGAAGACGATTACCACCATATCCCGTGGCCGTGAGAGTCTACATTAAATATATCGATAAATTGTCGACAGTTTTTCAACAATTTCTTTTAGGCTATATTCTCTTAACTGCTTCTGAAATCAATCTATCGTGATGTTCTACAATAAGGTCATTCAAGAACTTTGAACATCATGTTATACAACTCAAGTGGTTCAGAATATGTGGATAGATCTATTGATTTCACAACGTTAACAAACTCTTTTATGTATAGAAATCTGCAAAGGAATCAAGTTTTTTTGTAGCCGTTTATTTTGTAAATGAATAGCCATATGCATTTTTATTTTGCAAATGCAATACTTGTAGAATCACGTAGTTGACTTCGGTAAACATAAACCTTGATTGATCTTGTTTAAGGAGTTTTATATCTGATCATATATTGTGGATCGAGATATTTCATATCTTAAGCGAAAGAACCAAACTTGAAATACATATCACTATATTATCTTTGTGATTTGACCAAGTTGAAATCACTCAGTTTTTCCTTTGTCGATTGATTGACATCTTAAAGGAAATCTTAGTCATCCGGTTGTGATTGGGTAGTGGTAGTCTTCATGACGGGTTGTGAAGCAACTCTTGACAGTAACGGACTTCCGTTAAGGGATTCACATGCATTGACCAGATTGGTTGTATGTGCAGAGATACTGAGGTAACTGAATAACTATGGGTTAGATTATTTGGTATCAACTATACGAGGTTACATTATTGGCAAGAATATAGCTTTTTAATTCTTAAAGTATTCAAATTTGGACTATGTTTGAGGGTTTTCTTGCCATGCAGTTTTCCTTGATAACAAAATATCTTGTGTCATGCTTTACTTTATTTTTGTGCATTACAATTGTTGTTATTATAATAAAAGTATAAACATCTAAATATCAAATAAATCTTCGTGGATTTCTTGAATGATTCCATCTCGAGTAAAATCAAATCTAAAGTACACGGCATATGGTTAAAACGAAAAATAATTGATGGTGTACTCTATACCCTTGTCTTTTCAACTACTAAAAGGCATAGTTTAATAAATTAACCTCTATATTTGACTTGGGGCCAATTTACAGGTTATGCGTCTTATATTTTGGGGACCATTTTAATGGACAACTGATTTTTTCCTGGGAATGAAGGAAGTATATGGCACTGCGTTTTTTTGATATAAGCGTAACTAGCGTGGTTTTTGTCAATCGAAGTGAAAATGATGGATTTATATCATTGTCAAAACCAATATTTTTTTTTTGTTAAATTCCTTGCTAAAGGATGACTACACTTTCTAAAATACTCGGCTCTAAGAAAATAAAACCATGAGGAATCAGGATTTGAGGTGAAGTTCAAAACAAATTTACTTTGTTCGGTTCAAGTTAATTTCTGGTCCAACTAGAAATCCTCCATCTTGAACATCTACCAAACACATCACAAATACCTTTCATTCTTTCTACATCCAACAACCAAAACTCATTTGGTGTGTATACTAAAATATAAAGTTGTCACTTGGTATATAAGACTAAATAGAATTTATGAGTCACCATAGTAGAAAAATATTTGAAGCTCTTACGAGCTCGCAACAGAGACGTTGTAGATATGCTTTACCGCCACAAACCACGGTATCTGCTCGAGATAAAGCGTATTACACTTCATATAGGGTACGTCCCATCATCATTTTCATTGTACAACAGGATCGGTAACTGATGACCTGTTGGCCGACCAAAATATTTCCTATACTTTCTACAATAACGGTAAAGTAGCAAGTAGAGATTCATTCCCATAAAGATCAAAGAACTTTTATTTATTGTCAACTTCTTTCGTAATCAAGGGGGTTTTAAAATTACTAAACTAAATTAAACGAAACTAACAAAGTAAAAGCGAAATAGTTTATAAAGGTTCGGATCAAGGTGAGAAAATACTTGTTATAGGTTTCATCTTCCATCACCAAACACGTTCTTCAATCGATTAGATTCAACGTTCACTCTTTTTTCATACCAATATTCCTAGAGTACCCCATCGAGAGCATACTCTGGTAAGTTCATTATGTCATCATGTTAGAGCATAGCTCGGTCAACCTAGCATGCGTTGCTATCTCAAGCATGTTTTTCAATGTTAGTGATCAAAACTATGAGTCTTGATTTCTAATCTACATAGCTAAGTCTCGGACTAGGATAGAAAAGTGTAATTGAGCTCAAGGACTTCATGGCGATTCATCATACAACGACGAAGATCTACTCAAGGAACCGTGGAACTTCATCAACAAAAAGGTATGTGGAGACTTTAACTTATCTATCACTCAAAAGTCTATCTCTTCTATCTCCTACTTCTTATGAGACAAAAGTCGTATGCTATATAGACTGGATCATACACATTTGATATTTCGAGCCGAGTATATCTCGCCTATCTATATCTCGAAATCATGTGTTGGTAAAGCGTTTCGCTTTGATCGGGTTTATCTTCACCTAATGACGAAAGTCATAATGTTTCAATCACTTTGAAAATCGCATTGACGAGAAATAGTGTAACAACTATATAACGTCCTCTAAGAATGTTTCAATGGTTGGAATGAGAGTTTAGGTCTATATAACCAATGATGGATATAAGCATTGTGTGGAAACACATATGTGCATAAGTCTTATTCCTTAATTCGAAGTTTGCGAACTATATTGATTGAGAGAAACCGGAGGAATTGGCTTTGCCAAGTCCACGAACTCAGTCCGCGAACTGAAGGAAATTCTCTTTCCGAGAATTTCTGCTGGATTTTCCAAAAACTCGTTTTCGTGTTTAGTCCGCGAACTGGCGGAAGTCTCCTTGCCGAGATTTTCTGCTGAGTTTGGAAAACTCTGCCGATTGTCTTAAGTCCGCGAACTTGTTTGCGTACTTGAGTGGGTTATGATCTAAAGATGTGCTCTGAACATGAAACTTAAATTACTAAGGAATGCAGTGTGCAAACCGTGGCAATAAAGTTCATGAGCCGATTCAATCGAATTGAATCATCTTTGTTTCAATTGTGTCTTGTGTAGTTACATAAGATCTCATAGCAATTGAACAACTCTCTAATTAGTTCATTTGAGTCAATTGAATTGGTTATGGTGAAGAAGAACAAGGTTAAATATAAAATGCTCATATGGTTTACCTTTTGGGTTACTATGTTGAACCAACATACACTACACGTTTGGCACGGTTTTCACAAACCCAGTAACGTATATCTCAAGTGTGTGTTACAAGCTAAGTTTTCGATCTAACGATTGAGAAATATTAGCTTGAATCTAAATCGGGTTTTCATCTAACGGTGAATATTGATTGCTTTGTAACTAAGGCAAAACCCTGATTTGAAGACTATATATAGGAGACATTTAGCATTGGGAAAAACTAATCCTCACACGTCTGTGTGATACTAGTGCGCTTGCTAGAGTCGATTCTCCTCTAACCTTTGGTTTTCTTCTCTAAAACCAGGTTAACGACTTAAAGACTTCATTGGGATTGTGAATCCAGACCGATACCACTTTTATCGTAGTTGTGTGATCTGATCTTGCATCTTTTATCGTACGAGTACAATCTTTGATTGGCTTGGGATCGTGAGAGTTCTCCGATAGGAAAGATAAAGAAGTCATACACATATTCGTCTCATTGTTTGTGATTCCTCGACGTCCTATTGTGTATTCAAGTAAGACTGTTGAGAGGTGATTGATTAATCTAGGCTGTTCTTCGGGAATATAAGACCGGATTATCAATTGGTTCCTGTTCACCTTGATTTCATATCTTAAGACGGAACAAAAACCTAGGGTTTTTCTGTGGGATACAAATTTATCCTTTGATAGATTTTTCTGTGTGAGACAGATTTGTTTATTATCAAGTCTGCGATTTTGGGTTGCAGCAACTCTTGGTTGTGGGTGAGATCAGCTAAGGGAATCAAGTGCGCAGTATCCTGCTGGGATCAGAGGTGTAGGAGTATAATTGTACCTTGAATTAGTGGGAGACTGATTGGGGTTCAACTATAGTCTAGTCCGAAGTTAGCTTGGAGTAGGCTAGTGTATGTAGCGGCTTAATACAGTGTGTATTCAATCTGGACTAGGTCCCGGGATTTTTCTGCATTTGCGGTTTCCTCGTTAACAAAATTTCCGGTGTCTGTGTTATTTCATTTTCCGCATTATATTGTTTATCTTTATAATTGAAATAATACAGGTTGTGTGTTAAAGGTTAATCGATTGGAGATCCGACCTTGTGGTTGTCGATTTCATTGATTAACACTTGGACATTGGTCTTTGGTACCGTCCAAGTTATTCCTTGTATTTGATAAAGACTCGCTATTGTTTTTAACTTGAGTAAAAATCAAATCAAGAGAGAGATATTAACTCATTGAGATACTTTTATCTAGATTGAGTCTGAATGTCTACTTGATTCTCTAGTAAAAAGTATTTCGGAGTTAGTCCATATAGATTGCTAAGCGAAATATTGGGTGGTGTTGTTAGACCCCCGCCTTTTCAATTGGTATCAGAGCAGGAAAACACGCTCAAGACCTTACAAGTATGTGTTTGTAGTGATCTGACTCTATGGACAGTAGTGTTATCTCAATAAATGCACCACCAGATCCGGAGATTTCAAAATTCTCTTCCATGACTGATTTAATAAAATTTGTAGAAGAAATTCTATATAAACCTCCACCAGGTTTAAAATCCCTTGAAGTGTTTTCGGGGCTTGAAAAGAAGCTTGGGAGCTTATATCTTGATGTTGAGTTATACCTCCAGAAAGAGCAAGAATCTCTTGACAGGCTAAATCAAGTTATGATGAATAATATTCATGTTGAGGTTGATATTGATTTACTAATCAGTGAGAGCAATGCTCCTCCTCTGCGTAATCCAATTAGTTGTGATAAACTAAACGAATTACAAGAGGAGTTTAAATCTCAGTTATCTGAGTGTATCACCTCAAAGTATGAATTGATTCGTTGCTCAATTCCTGATACTTCCTATCAAGATAGTAGTATTGTCTTCTTTTATGAAGAATATAGAACGTATCTTTTTATCAAAAAAGTTTCCCTTCACAGTACTAAAAATTATCTGCAGAAACTGTTTTTTATAAGTTGGAAAACAAGAAATCGGAAACACAAATCTTTTTGGGTTCTCTTGAAATTCTTTGATAGAATAAAAACAGTTCCTTGGGTGTTTCTCAACACTACAAGATTTAAGAGTTGTTGGAAAGAAACTCTTTCTTGGTGCCATGGTGAACAAGACATTGTTCACCTCAACACAACTTGTTTGTGTTGAAAGTGCATCCTCACCAAGAAATGCCCTGCTATGTATACGGTGAGGGAAGCACAACAATTGGGGCGCACAGATTATATTCGTTAAGGCTGTAGAATTCAATTGGACTTTTCTAAAAAGGTATGTATATAAACTTGAGAAAGTTTTATGTTTTTATTACTTGTTTGAGTACTTATAACGATCCATGTACCTTGCTTATCGTTCATTTCTACCTAACTTGATCTGTGTTTAAGGTTCTTAAATATTTAGGTTTGAAAACATTAGTTCGGGATGTTTGGAATTCATGGTACACATACCAAGTATGCATAACATCATTTAAAACCAAAATCCAGGGGTTTAAGTTCGCAAACCCCGTCTGCAGACTGCTCCAGGATACGAAAATTCGTTTGGAAACCCGAATGCATACTTGACGTCGATATTCGATAAACTTGTTTTGGACGTAACTTCTTCGTCCGAACTCGAATTGACCTCATTATTGTTTCACTCTCTTCCTATTTGAATTCTCTTCAAAATGTATATGAGAATACTTGAATTTGGATGAGTTAAGATTGGTATTTGTCTTGTATCTTGTTTTTGAGTATTTTGCTCCGTTTCGTTGCACTTGTTCCACTTCTCTTGAACTTGGGCACTTGGATTCTTGGAGTACTACTCTTATAAGCTAATTTGTAGCTTTTACAAGAATATTGTTGGTGAATCACAAAGAAAGAAGTTCAAGAATGGAAAGTAGTACGCAGTGCTATGGAATTCTTGAATGTTCACAATCATCCTATGTGAACTATGGTGCATGGTCGTTATTGACTTTGTATATTCTTATTTGTTAAGAAAATATTTTTATACGCCTTTGGTAAATATTCTTGGTATAAATCCGGGCGAAAAAGATTGATTCTACTCTCTAAGGACAAATCATCTTATATGTGCATTACGAGTTTGTGTTGATGCCTAGGAAACTTCTTATGAGAATTTATTCTTGTTTTTGAGAAGGATTACTAGAGTTTGGAATAGCAAATATTGTGTTTACACGTAGCTATGTCCAACGTTTTCATCTTCATGTTTTTAGATTTATTTGTTTAAATTCTAAAACTTTTTGGGAGATGATTTTTGCAGTATTAATCTGTTTGATTTTGAAGTATTGCAATATTTTTATGAGATATGTATTGTTTGCGTCCGTGAACTTGAAGGTCCCATATTTTTTCAAAAGTAAAGTCGTTCATGAATTAGTTTTCGTATTGATGAAAGGACGAATGGATTTTTGACAAATACAAAAGTGATGCCTATGCAGTCATTTATTTAATGGAAAATAGGATAAAATATTTTGTGTGACAAGGATAAAGTCTATTATGTCATTATGCATATAGTGATGGAAAGATAGAATAGATCCTTGTATGTATTCCACGGTATTGATCTTCATTGATCCATTCTTTTTGTATTACCGTGAAGGCTCCATTGTGTGTCTTATGTTGAGCACGATACAACTAAGTCGATTATTCTTATTGGCTTTGTTGGTTGTTCCATAAGATGCTATATGTTGAGCATTATGAATTAAATTAATCATCTTGGTTGGTTATTTAGTTATTTGCTCCGAAAATCTTCTTTTGTCGAGCAAAACTTTTGACAATTAAATTGATTACCTTTGTGATTAGTTTGGTTGTTTGTACTTTAATTAGATTAATTATGGGTTCTCTTGTAATTAGTCTAATTGAGTTTTCATATATTCCACAAGTTCTTGTGTTGAGTATATGAACGACTATACTAACTATGTTCTATTGGTTGATGTAGTCGTATATTCCGTAAGGTTTTCGTTATGTTGAGTATGTGAAAGATTAAGTTAGTCATCTCCGTATGATTACCTTAGTCGTAGCTCCGTAAGTTTACTTATGTTGAGAACAATCAATTAAATTGATCACTTTTGTGGTTTGATTTAGTTTCGTATTCCAATTAAATTAATCATGGATTTACTTGTGATTAATTTGATTGAGTTTTGGATATAGAAAATCATTTTCCTATGATTTTTGGTGTCCAATTAAAAATCCTTCTTTTCTTTCGAAATTAAGGTCGCTCTTGTTGTTCTCTCGGGAATGACATCAAATGGGGGAGAGTACTTTTGAACTTTTGCTTAATGGTAATATCTTGCGGGGTGTGCGGCTGTGGAATTTTATAGGGGTTATCTTGTATCTTAAAACTCCTTGATGAATGCATTTATCTTTGGCTTTATGACTGCATCTAAATTAAGTTGGTATGTATTTTTCTCTTTTAGTCTATGAAACGTCTCTTCTCGGAAATTTCATTAGGAACTTGTTCTTGTACCTTTGCCAATTTTATTGACAAAAAGGGGGAGAATTAATGTGTAGTTCTACTACATATACATATGGTTTTCGGATCATTGTGTAAGGGGGAGTGGTTTCCATGTGAGATGGAGTATTGACTAAGGGGGAGTGATACATATCACCATAGTATTATTGTTAAAGTCGTGATGCAATTGGACTTTGATGTTACATAATAATACTATGTCGTTGTATAATGATGATCGAGAATCTCGATTTCTCTCATTGTTATAGCTACGGATCTTCAACAACGGTGATGCTAAACTTACAACTTTTGGGATCATTGGAGTACTTGGAAGGACGAAGATTTCAGAGAACGTTGAAGATTAGACTATGGAATAGGAGCCACTAGAGTTTATCTTTTTTGTATTCCATATGTATTAATAGTTTTGTCACTAAAATTGACAAAGGGGAAGATTGTTAGAGCATAGATCGGTCGACCTCGCATGCGTTGCTATCTCAATCATGTTTGTCAATGTTAGTGATCAAAACTATGAGTCTTGATTTCTAGTCTACATAGCTAAGTCTCGGACTAGGATAGAAAAGTGTAGTTGAGCTCAAGGACTTCATGGCGATTCATCATACAACAACGAAGATCTACTCAAGGAACCATGGAACTTCATCAACAAAAAGGTATGTGGAGACTTCAACTTATCTATCACCCAAAAGTCTATCTCTTCTATCTCCTACTTCTTATGAGACAAAAGTCGTATGCTATATAGACTGGATCATACACATTTGATATTTCGAGCCCAGTATATCTCGCTTATCTATATCTCGAAATCATGTGTTGGTAAAGCGTTTTGCTTTGATCGGGTTTATCTTCACCTAATGAGGAAAGTCATAATGTTTCAATCACTTTGAAAATCGCTTTGACGAGAAGTAGTGTAACAACTATATAACGTCCTCTAAGAATGTTTCAATGGTTGGAATGAGAGTTTAGGTCTATATAACCAATGATGGATATAAGCATTGTGTGGAAACACATATGTGCATAAGTCTTATTCCTTAATCTGAAGTTTGTGAACTTTGTTGATCGAGAGAAACCGGAGGAATTGGCTTTGCCAAGTCCGCGAATTCAGTTTGCGAACTCAGTCCGCAAACTGACGGAAGTTCTCTTTCCGAGAATTTATGCTGGATTTTCCAAAAACTCGTTTGCGTGTTTAGTCCGCGAACTTAGTCCACGAACTGGCGAAAGTCTCCTTGCCGAGATTTTTTGCTGAGTTTGGAAAACTCTGCCGGTTGTCTTAAGTCCGCGAACTTGTTTGTGTGCTTGAGTGGGTTATGATCCAAACACGTGCTCTGAACATGAAACTTAAATTACTAAGGAATGCAGTATGCAAACCGTGGCTATAAAGTTTATGAGTCGATTCAATTAAATCGAATCATCTTTGTTTCAATTGTTTCTTGTGTAGTTACATAAGATCTCATAGCAATTGAACAACTCTCTAACTAGTTCATTTGAGTCAATTGAACTAGTTATGGTGAAGATGAACAAGGTTAATATGAAATGCTCATATGGTTGACCTTTTGGGTTACTATGTTGAACCAACATACACGTACACGTTTGGGCACTGTTTCCACAAACCCAGTAAATGCATATCTCAAGTGTGTGTGACAAGCTAAGTTTTCGATCTAACGGTTGAGAAATATTATCTTGAATCTAAATCGGGTTTTCATCTAACGGTGAATATTGATTGCTTTGTAACTAAGGCAAAACCCTGATTTGAAGACTATATATAGGAGACATCTAGCATTGGGAAAAACTAATCCCCACACGTCTGTGTGATACTAGTGCGCTCGCTAGAGTCGATTCTCCTCTAACCTTTGGTTTTCTTCTCTAAAACCAGGTTAACGACTTAAAGACTTCATTGGGATTGTGAATCCAGAACGATACTACTTTTATCGTAGTTGTGTGATCTGATCTTGCATCTTCTATCGTACGAGTACAATATTTGATTGGCTTGAGATCGTGAGAGTTCTCCGATAGGCAAGATAAAGAAGTCACAAACATCTTCGTCTCACTGTTTGTGATTCCTCGACGTCCTCTTGTGTATTCAAGTAAGACTGTTGAGAGGTGATTGATTAATCTAGGTTGTTCTTCGGGAATATGAGACCGGATTATCAATTGGTTCATGTTCACCTTGATTTCATATTTTAAGATGGAACAGAAAACTAGGATTTTTCTGTGGGAGACAGATTTATCCTTTGATAGATTTTTCTGTGTGAGAGAGATTTGTTTATTATTAAGTCTGCGATTTTGGGTTGCAGCAACTCTTGGTTGTGGGTGAGATCAGCTAAGGGAATCAAGTGCGCAGTATCCTGCTGGGATCAGAGGCGTAGGAGTACAATTGTACCTTTAATTAATGGGAGACTGATTGGGGTTCAACTATAGTCCAGTCCGAAGTTAGCTTGGCGTAGGCTAGTGTCTGTAGCGGCTTAATATAGTGTGTATTCAATCTGGACTAGGTCCCGGGGTTTTTCTGCATTTGCGGTTTCCTCGTTAAAAAAATTTCTTGCGTCTGTGTTATTTCATTTTCCGCATTATATTATTTATCTTTATAATTGAAATAATACAGGTTGTGCGTTAAATTTTAATCGATTAGAGATCCGACCTTGTGGTTGTCGATTTCATTGATTAACACTTGGACATTGGTCTTTGGTACCGTCCAAGTTATTCCTTGTATTTGATAAAGACTCGCTATTGTTTTTAGCTTGAGTAAAAATCAAATCAAGAGAGAGATATTAACTCCTTGAGATACTTTTATCTAGATGGAGTCTGACTGTCTAGTTGATTCTCTAGCAAAGTATTTCGGAGTTAGTCCATACATATTGCTAAGCGAAATATTGGGTGGTGTTGTTAGACCTCCGCTTTTTCACATCACATACCATAACGATGTATACACAAACTACTTAGCAAACAACCTAATGTAACGTATTATTAATTTTAATCCTCTAAGAGCATTATGTTATTTTACTTGGGTTAATAAATGCATAAAACTATTATAAGTATTATATTTAACATAGGTCAAGATTTTACATACAACCACATGAAGGTTTTGAATTTGATCTTTATATCTTCTGTTAGAGCATAGCTCAGTTGAACCCACCCAGCATTGGTATGTCAAGTTCGGTTGTCATATTTTTGTATCAAAACTCATCTAGAGTCGCTTGATTGAATACTAGAGTCAACTTCGTTTAGGTTAGACTAGATAGTCTAGGAATATTGAGACATACAAGTATTACTCCGAAAACCTGAAGAATGAGAAGAAGTAACGACTACAACGAAGACTTCATCCTTCCACTTGAAGTGAGTAATATTGAATTGATCTTGTTTCCATTCTTAACCTATCTTTCAAGTCATATTATATTGAAAACATAACATACAAAGTTATATATATATATACCAAAACGTTCCCAGGTTTTATATAATCTTTATATTGAAACAGAATATATATATATATATATATATAACTTCAAAACAGAATATATTATTAAAACTAATAAATAGAAATAGTGATTGAAAGATAATTTAGAAAATGATTAATATAAAATTAAAAGGAATCTTCATAATTGAAAGAAATTTAAAACATAGATAACGGGTAGAGATACTTACAAAGTAGTCTTTTATTCCTTAATAGATAGCACACCAAACAACTTCAAACTCACACTTAGAACATGAAAACACTCACAAACTATCACTCTCAAAGCAGGAAACACTCAGAAACTTTCACTCTCAAACTTATAGAAAATGACTCTTGAGAACTAAAAACTTGCTCTTTCCCTTTCCCTTAACGGGTATTTATATAGGGGAAAGTTTACAAGAAACAAAAGAGATAAGATTTTCTTTTTTGAGAATCCTATCTATAATTACAACAACTCATAAGTGGTAGACAAGTGGAAGACATATCTAAGGTGGAAATCTTAGATAAGATTTACCTTTTTTCTTTTTTGGAAAATATTAAACCTTTTCACTTTTACTATTTTGAAGCAAATACGTGTCCTTGGTGAATAGTGGAGTCGATCCTGCTTCCTGTTGATGAAAAGTTGACCAATTTTTTGCCGGAAAATAATTAGAATTTTTCTATCTTCTTCGAACCATTTAAACCCTAAATCATTCCAAAGCAATCATCACCATTTGCATTTAGGTCTTCTGCATTTTCCGATTTTATCTCTTCTTCCTCAAAGGTTTTTGACGAGGACGGTTGGGAACCCAAATCTTCGTTATCAAGTGCCTCCAAAATATGCTTCTTAAATTCTTCCTTTGACAAGTCCCCGTGCCTATGCTTTAGTGCGAGTATGTGGGTTGAGAACTCCATCGGCATTGAGGTGGTTGATGCCGATACCATAAGCTGAGCTGCAACAAACTGCATGTTAAATGTGGATGGTTGTAGATGTGCTGCATTATATCTATCCCACCATTTTATATATAATTTCCTTTCTAAATAAGGGATATAATCCCAATAAGGATCATTATCTTGTGGAATCGAATAATTCCATCTTAGAATCCATGGGATTTCATACAGTATAAAGAACCACTGTATTAATCTTCTTATATCATAAGATTGGCTATTAGCCTTGATAAACTTACTTAACATATCTACAATATATGCAGGTAAAATCTCCGGGCATGGCCCCCAGCTACTTAGCCATGCTCTGAACCAATTTGGTAGCTCTTTGATTGTATTGAGTTTAAAACCAATATACCAGGAATGAGAGAATCTCTGAGTTTGATAGCAAAAAATATGTGTCCATGCTTTAATATAATCAGTATAAGAATATGATCTCGGTTTGATATGGGGGTGATCATTGAATTTTTTTAACCCATGAGGGTTCATTCCCCAATCTCGGTATGATAATACCTTAAGAATAACAAGCTTGGAGAACGCAGGAGGACCATTACCATTACTGTTGTCCGTGTTATGTGTTAAAAGGATAGATCCTGTCTCTATGAGTATTGTTTCATAAAACTCTCTAGTTTTACCATAATGTGGTAAAATATGCTCTTTTAAGTACATGCTTGCAACTTCTGCAGGATCTCTGTTAGCATGTTCTGTTTCCACCGCTAAAAGCGGTATTGATGTGGACATTATAAATGCCGACTTTTCTTCTTCTGAAGAATATTGTTTTCCCTTATTTGGGTTTCCTTTAATCATAATAGGATTACTTTTGTTCCTTTTATTAGGAGATGGGTAAGAAAATTGAGGAGCCTTTCCCCTAGTTATCTGGCAGTCCATGCTTCCCCTGCAAAAATTCACGAGTCAAGAAATCAAGTAGAGAATTAGTTTCACCTTTTATATATTCAATTTTAAAATCAAACGCTGATAAAATGGCTTGCCATCTTGCAAAAATTTGCCGAGAGGCTAAATTTTTAACATCCTTTACCAATACTTCCTTAGCTGCCTGACAATCCACTCTAATAAGAAATTCCTGGTTTAACAAATCACTTTCAAATTTAGTAACACAATGAATTATTGCCAATATTTCTTTTTTAATGGTTGAGTAATTTTGTTGTGCCGATTTCCATACACCTGAGGTATATCTTACTAATTGCTCTTTATTATGAACCCTTTGTTTAAGGATTCCTCCATATCCGACATCTGAAGCATCAGTCTCAACTATTTTGTAGGCTGTTGGATTCGCTATAGTTAGGCATGGCAATTCTTTAGCTTTAGCTTTGATTTTTATAACAGCAGTTGTATGCTCACTGCTCCAATTAGCAGGGTTTTTCCGTAATCTTGCATATAGAGGTTTGCTATCCTTAGCTAAATCCTTATAAAAATCTGCTATATAATTTAAGCTTCCTAAGAATCTTTGTAATTGTTTTTTATCCTTGATTTCATCAGGAAATTTATCAGCAAAGGATATAGCCCGTTCTATAGGTATTATAGTACCTTTATTAATATTGTGACCAAGGAATCTAACATGGGTTTGAAATATTTTCATCTTTTTTGCAGATACCACTAATCCGGCCTGTTTTACTATTTTGAGGAATATTGATAAGTGTTTAAAATGTTGCTCAATTGATTCAGAATATATTAATACATCATCAATGTATACAATTGTAAAAGTTGAATAAGAATTAAATATGTTATTCATAATATGTTGAAATTCTGATGGAGCATTTTTTAAACCAAATGGCATAACATTCCATTCATAATGTCCAAAGGAAACCGTAAATGCAGTTTTATACTTGTCTTTTTCTGCGATTTGAATTTGCCAATATCCTGACTTTAAGTCAAATTTTGAAAATATGACAGCATTATGTAATCTATCTAAAAGATCTTTTTTATTAGGAATTGGATACCTAATCCATCTTAATGCTTTATTCAAAGGCTTATAGTTGATGACTAATCTCGGAACTCCTCTTTCTAATTCAGCTGCTTTTTCTACATAAAATACAGGACAACTCTAAGGAGAGTAACTTTTTCAAATCAAACCTTTATCTAGTAAATCTTGAACTTCAGATTTACATATTTCTAATAATCTATTATTCATTTGAATTGGTCTGGCTTTTGTTGGAATCATTTTTTCAGAAAAATCTGGTTCATAAGGTAATTCTACTATATGTTGTTTTCTTTCCCAGAATGCATTTGGGATTTCAGCACAAACTTCTTTCACTAGAAGATCATTAAAATCATTGATTTGTTTTTGGAGTTTTGGGCAATTTAGTTTCTCTTCTATTTGCTTATATTGAATCTCCTCTTTTAAGAAGAACAAAAAATTTTCTTTGTGCTTGATTTTTTCTTGAACCTGGTTAATAAATTTTTTCCTAGGTTCAGAGACAAATTCAAATAATATTTTATGTCCCTGAATGAGGGCTTCAATGCCCGTATTGTTAATACTTAACGGGTATAACATATTCAAGAATGGAGTCCCTAATATGCAGGATTGAGATAAATTCTTTACCATGATAAATGGTGTCGCTAGACAAATACCATTATTACACACCGCAACATCAGATAATTTGTAATTAATTATCAATTTGTTTCCATCTGCAGTATTAAGAACTTGGGTTGTTTTGCTAAAATACTTTGTGGGAACTAATCCTTCATTTAAGCAGTTTAGATCTGCACCCGAATCTATGAGTGCCATAGTTTCAAAATGGTATTCTTTTCCTATGATTAGGGTGACTAAGGTGTACCACTTTTGAGTGATTACTTTATCTATTATATTAATGAATTGCATGTTTTCGATATCCTGGTTATTAGTAGGTGATTCTGGTTTATCTATATGAGTAATATGAGCCTGGTAGTTTTGTAAAATTTCATCAAAAGAGTTTTCTTCTTGTGAGTCATACTCACAGTCTACTGGTTTATGAAGTTCCAATATCTGGACTCTTTGCTTAAGACTTCTTAATTCTTCTTTAACCTGATTAACTTCTGCCCTAAGATCATTGACTGATGGTTCTTTTTTAATGTGATGATTTTCTACTCTTGCCATTATTTCCTTAAAACTATAAGGTTTGTAAGAAGTTTCGATTTTCTCTTGTTTTGGTGCTCTTTTAGCTACTTCAATATATTTTTCTAAAGCCATTCGCTTTGATTCTGGATTTTCAATTTTATCAATTAACTCTAATATAAAATTTTCTTCATTGGTGAGGACATTAATTCCTAGACTAGATATTTGTTTATGAAAACAATTTTTACAAGAACAACCATCTGTACATTCATCATCCTCCAATCCTGAAATTGTCCCTGAATCATTTTCTGAGGAGGATGATTCATCCTCTTCAGATAGATCGGAGTCCATTAAGAGGACTTGTTCTAATTGACTTGTTCTAATTGTCGTACAAAGCAAAAAATAAATGAGCTTAATCTATCTGAAAACAAGTCCTCTTAATGGACTCCGATCTATCTGAAGAAGATGAATCATCCTCCTCAGAAAATGATTCAGGGACAATTTCAGGATTGGAGGATGGTGAATGTACAGATGGTTGTTCTTGTAAAAATTGTTTTCATAAACAAATATCTAGTCTAGGAATTAATGTCCTCACCAATGAAGAAAATTTTATATTAGAGTTAATTGATAAAATTGAAAATCCAGAATCAAAGCGAATGGCTTTAGAAAAATATATTGAAGTAGCTAAAAGAGCACCAAAACAAGAGAAAATCGAAACTTCTTACAAACCTTATAGTTTTAAGGAAATAATGGCAAGAGTAGAAAATCATCACATTAAAAAAGAACCATCAGTCAATGATCTTAGGGCAGAAGTTAATCAGGTTAAAGAAGAATTAAGAAGTCTTAAGCAAAGAGTCCAGATATTGGAACTTCATAAACCAGTAGACTGTGAGTATGACTCACAAGAAGAAAACTCTTTTGATGAAATTTTACAAAACTACCAGGCTCATATTACTACACATATAGATAAACCAGAATCACCTACTAATAACCAGGATATCGAAAACATGCAATTCATTAATATAATAGATAAAGTAATCACTCAAAAAAGTGGTACACCTTAGTCACCCTAATCATAGGAAAAGAATACCGTTTTGAAACTATGGCACTCATAGATTCGGGTGCAGATCTAAACTTCTTAAATGAAGGATTAGTTCCCACAAAGTATTTTAGCAAAACAACCCAAGTTCTTAATACTGCAGATGGAAACAAATTGATAATTAATTACAAATTATCTGATGCTGCGGTGTGTAATAATGGTATTTGTCTAGCGACACCATTTATCATGGTAAAGAATTTATCTCAATCCTGCATATTAGGGACTCCATTCTTGAATATGTTATACCCGTTAAGTATTAACAATACGGGCATTGAAGCCCTCATTCAGGGACATAAAATATTATTTGAATTTGTCTCTGAACCTAGGCAAAAATTTATTAACCAGGTTCAAGAAAAAATCAAGCACAAAGAAAATTTTTTGTTCTTCTTAAAAGAGGAGATTCAATATAAGCAAATAGAAGAGAAACTAAATTGCCCAAAACTCCAAAAACAAATCAATGATTTTAATGATCTTCTAGTGAAAGAAGTTTGTGCTGAAATCCCAAATGCATTCTGGGAAAGAAAACAACATATAGTAGAATTACCTTATGAACCAGATTTTTCTGAAAAAATGATTCCAACAAAAGCCAGACCAATTCAAATGAACAATAGATTATTAGAAATATGTAAATCTGAAATTCAAGATTTACTAGATAAAGGTTTGATTTGAAAAAGTTACTCTCCTTGGAGTTGTCCTGCATTTTATGTAGAAAAAGCAGCTGAATTAGAAAGAGGAGTTCCGAGATTAGTCATCAACTATAAGCCTTTGAATAAAGCATTAAGATGGATTAGGTATCCAATTCCTAATAAAAAAGATCTTTTAGATAGATTACATAATGCTGTCATATTTTCAAAATTTGACTTAAAGTCAGGATATTGGCAAATTCAAATCGCAGAAAAAGACAAGTATAAAACTGCATTTACGGTTCCCTTTGGACATTATGAATGGAATGTTATGCCATTTGGTTTAAAAAATGCTCCATCAGAATTTCAACATATTATGAATAATCTATTTAATTCTTATTCAACTTTTACAATTGTATACATTGATGATGTATTAATATATTCTGAATCAATTGAGCAACATTTTAAACACTTATCAATATTCCTCAAAATAGTAAAACAGGCTGGATTAGTGGTATCTGCAAAAAAGATGAAAATATTTCAAACCCATGTTAGATTCCTTGGTCACAATATTAATAAAGGTACTATAATACCTATAGAACGGGCTATATCCTTTGCTGATAAATTTCCTGATGAAATCAAGGATAAAAAACAATTACAAAGATTCTTAGGAAACTTAAATTATATAGCATATTTTTATAAGGATTTAGCTAAGGATAGCAAACCTCTATATGCAAGATTACGGAAAAACCCTGCTAATTGGAGCAGTGAGCATACAACTGCTGTTATAAAAATCAAAGCTAAAGCTAAAGAATTGCCATGCCTAACTATAGCGAATCCAACAACCTACAAAATAGTTGAGACTGATGCTTCAGATGTCGGATATGGAGGAATCCTTAAACAAAGGGTTCATAATAAAGAGCAATTAGTAAGATATACCTCAGGTGTATGGAAATCGGCACAACAAAATTACTCAACCATTAAAAAAGAAATATTGGCAATAATTCATTGTGTTACTAAATTTGAAAGTGATTTGTTAAACCAGGAATTTCTTATTAGAGTGGATTGTCAGGCAGCTAAGGAAGTATTGGTAAAGGATGTTAAAAATTTAGCCTCTCGGCAAATTTTTGCAAGATGGCAAGCCATTTTATCAGCGTTTGATTTTAAAATTGAATATATAAAAGGTGAAACTAATTCTCTACTTGATTTCTTGACTCGTGAATTTTTGCAGGGGAAGCATGGACTGCCAGATAACTAGGGGAAAGGCTCCTCAATTTTCTTACCCATCTCCTAATAAAAGGAACAAAAGTAATCCTATTATGATTAAAGGAAACCCAAATAAGGGAAAACAATATTCTTCAGAAGAAGAAAAGTCGGCATTTATAATGTCCACATCAATACCGCTTTTAGCGGTGGAAACAGAACATGCTAACAGAGATCCTGCAGAAGTTGCAAGCATGTACTTAAAAGAGCATATTTTACCACATTATGGTAAAACTAGAGAGTTTTATGACAATACTCATAGAGACAGGATCTATCCTTTTAACACATAACACGGCCAACAGTAATGGTAATGGTCCTCCTGCGTTCTCCAAGCTTGTTATTCTTAAGGTATTATCATACCGAGATTGGGGAATGAACCCTCATGGGTTAAAAAAATTCAATGATCACCCCCATATCAAACCGAGATCATATTCTTATACTGATTATATTAAAGCATGGACACATATTTTTTGCTATCAAACTCAGAGATTCTCTCATTCCTGGTATATTGGTTTTAAACTCAATACAATCAAAGAGCTACCAAATTGGTTCAGAGCATGGCTAAGTAGCTGGGGTCCATGCCCGGAGATTTTACCTGCATATATTGTAGATATGTTAAATAAGTTTATCAAGGCTAATAGCCAATCTTATGATATAAGAAGATTAATGCAGTGGTTCTTTATACTGTATGAAATCCCATGGATTCTAAGATGGAATTATTCGATTCCACAAGATAATGATCCTGATTGGGATTATATCCCTTATTTAGAAAGGAAATTATATATCAAATGGTGGTATAAATATAATGCAGCACATCTACAACCATCGACATTTAACATGCAGTTTGTTGCAGCTCAACTTATGGTATCGACATCAACCACCTCAATGTCGATGGAATTCTCAACCCACATACTCGCACTATAGCATAGGCACGGGGACTTGTCAAAGGAAGAATTTAAGAAGCAGATTTTGGAGGCACTTGATAACGAAGATTTGGGTTCCCAACCGTCCTCGTCAAAAACCTTTGAGGAAGAAGAGATAAAATCGGAAAATACAGAAGACCTAAATGCAAATGGTGATGATTGCTTTGGAATGATTTAGGGTTTAAATGGTTCGAAGAAGATAGAAAAATTCTAATTATTTTCCGGCAAAAAATTGGTCAACTTTTCATCAACAGGAAGCAGGATCGACTCCACTATTCACCAAGGACACGTATTTGCTTCAAAATAGTAAAAGTGAAAAGGTTTAATATTTTCCAAAAAAGAAAAAAGGTAAATCTTATCTAAGATTTCCACCTTAGATATGTCTTCCACTTGTCTACCACTTATGAGTTGTTGTAATTATAGATAGGATTCTCAAAAAAGAAAATCTTATCTCTTTTGTTTCTTGCAAACTTTCCCCTATATAAATACCCGTTAAGGGAAAGGGAAAGAGCAAGTTTTTAGTTCTCAAGAGTCATTTTCTATAAGTTTGAGAGTGAAAGTTTCTGAGTGTTTCCTGCTTTGAGAGTGATAGTTTGTGAGTGTTTTCATGTTCTAAGTGTGAGTTTGAAGTTGTTTGGTGTGCTATCTATTAAGTAATAAAAGACTACTTTGTAAGTATCTCTACCCGTTATCTATATATATATAGTGGTTAGACTTGGACATATTTTTATGATCAAAGTATCAAGGAATTTATTGAATTACGAAGTATAAACGCTTATCTTTTGGAACTTCGTAAATACGACATCAACATAATCTTTGTATTTAGTTACTTGATTATGTATAAGATATAAGAGAGATTTCATCCTAGAAAACTATGTGTTAGAGCACTGCTCGGTCGAACTCGCAAGTGTTGCTATCTCAAGCTTGTTTGTCAAGTTTAGTTTCCAAAACTATAAGTCTTGATTTCTAGTCTACTTATAGCTAAGTCTCGGATTAGGATAGAAATTATAGTTGAGCATAAGACTTCACGGCGTTTATCGATTGAAGACGAAGAATTAATAAGGGGAGCTTGTGGAACTTCATCAACAAAAGGTATGTGGAGACTTGAACTCATCTATCACTCAAAAGTCTTGATTTCTAGTCTACTTATAGCTAAGTCTATCTACTTTATTAAAAGACGGAACAAAACTCATATGTTTATCTATGGGAGACAGATTTATCTTTCTATAGACTTTTCTGTGTGAGACAGATTGGTTTATCAAGTCTTAGACTTTGGGTCATAACAACTCTTAGTTGTGGGTGAGATCAGCTAAGGGAATCAAGTGCGTAGAATCCTCCTGGGGTTCAGAAACGTAAGGAGCGCAACTATACCTTAATCAGTGTGAGATTGGTTATGGATCAACTACATTCCAGTCCGAAGTTAACTTGGAGTAGGCTAGTGTATGTAGCGGCTTAATACAGTATGGTGTTCAAATATGGACTAGGTCCCGGGGGTTTTCTGCATTTTCGGTTTCCTAGTTAACAAAATTTCTGGTGTCTGTGCTATTTCTTTTCCGCGTCATATTTTTTTATGTAACTGAAATATCATAGGTTGTGCGTAAGTTCAATCAATTGTGAATCCAACCTTTGGTTTTTGATTAAATTGATTAACATTTGGATATTGGTTTTTGATATCGTCCAAGTTATTTCTTATATTCAGTCGGGCTCGCAAATTCCTATTTGTTTGATTGCAGATTGAATTGAGAAATCGAGATATAACTCTTTGATATACTTTTCATAAGATTGAATCTGACTGTCTAGTTGATTCTATTGAAAGTATATTGGAGTTAGTCCATACAAATTGCTAAGATAAATATTGGGTATGGTTGTTAGACCCCCGTTTTTTCAATTAGTATCAGAGCACGCAAACACGTTTAAGACCTTATAAGTTCGTGTTTGTAGCGATCTGACTCTATGGACAGAAGTGTTATCTCTATAAACGTATCGCCAGTCTTCGATAGCTCAAATTACTTATGGTGGAAAATTGCTATGCGTGCCTTTCTTCAAGCGCATGATTTTCAATCATGGGTTTATGTTGTTAATGGCTATAATCCTCCAATGGTTACAGTAGACGGTCTATCTATTGCAAAGGATATTGGTATATATGAACCTAACGAGATCCTTGCTGCAAAGAAAAATTATGACGGTTTAAATGCTATCTTACATGCTATCACCCCAAATCTTCAGCACCACGTGTCTACTTGCACTCAGTCTAAGATGCGTGGGATATCTTAGAAACTGTATTCGAAGGGAATATCTCTGAAAAGGAAGCTAGGCTTCAGAACCTAAATTCTGATTGGGAAAACCTTCGTATGGCTGATGAAGATTCATTTGATGAGTTTAATCACAAAGTTTCTGAAATTGTTAATGCATCTTTTGCATTAGGTAAGACTATTCCTGAAAAGGACATTGTGATGAAAATTCTCACATCATTGCTAGCAAAATACGATTCTAAGAAACATGCCATCGTTGAACGAAATAACCTTAATACTCTATCCAGAAATTTTCTGGTAGGAAAGCTAAAGATTTTTGATCTTGAACTTAGTAAAAGAGAAAAACTTCGAATGAGTGCAATTCCGTTGCTACTTCGGATTTAAGTTCTCTGTGTCCAAAATTGATTGATTTAAAGGATGAGAATTGCTTTAACTCTACTCTTTCATTGTGTGTACAACAGTTAAAGAAAACTCTTAGGAAAAGAAAAAGAAGGTCTCGTAAAAAATCTTCTTCAATCAACGAAATGGATAAGAAAGTTCAGAAAAACTATAATAATGGAACTACTTCCATGTGCTACAAATGTAATCATCACATTTCTGGTATCCCTGTGTTGATGATGGTTTTTAGCTTAGGGTTAAAATTGTAAAACCTTACATCTGATGTGACATCACTCTGTAACGAAACGAATCCATGAGTGTTAACCTCTCCGCTGACATATTTATTGAACCATTAAATATATTTACATGAAATTTATCCAGACTGGCGCATGTAGCAACCATCCCATGTTCTGTAAATTTCGGCACCTTGCCTATATTCACTTAATATAAGTTTCTTTGAATGCTTTCTATGCTATGTTCCCCGGCTGAACCCTTAATGTTTATATGGCATGACAATTCGTGTTTGCTCGCAGCAGAGTAGCACGAATTTCCAAATATCAAGGATAATGTCTTGGCATAAGGTATTCAATCATAAAGCATGATGCTCTCCGGCTATGAACTTAAAGAACTCTGTGTCAACACATAGAATTCAATCAATTACTTTTGCGCCTTACGCAGTATACCAGACCTTGCTTTTTGAAAGTAAGCCTAGCAAACTAGGTAATTAATCCGCCATGGATTAGTAGGTGCAAAACCCTGCCCAGAATCAGAAAATAGGGAGCCGTAGCAGCAAAGGGAGGCGTGTCCATGCCTTAGGCCAGCTGGCGCCACTTTCCATAGGTCGCGCCCCATCCTAGACCGGCCCTATTTCCCTCGACCAATCAGGTCGCCTCAAACTCGCCACGCGCACATAAGTTATGGTTGGTCCCTTACTTGCCGACCCCACTTCCCATTGACCAATCAGGTCACTCTAAAGCCGCCACACTCACACCAGAAGTATAGCCACGCCCATGCTTGTCTGGCCCCTCTCATTCCTACCGACCAATCAGGTCACTTTAAAATGCGCCACGAGCACTAGAGGTGTGGCCGCGCCTTATTTTTGGCCGACCCCTTTTTTTGACCAATCAAGTCGCTCTAAACTCGTCACCATACATTAAAGGCCAAACGCACCCTGCCGCGTCACTATACTAATTGGCAAGCCAAACGCGCCCTGCCACAACAACATATTAATTGGCTTTCCAAAAAGCCGCACCAACATGCCGAACGTGCCATGTTGCGCCAATAAGATGAGCGGCACACCAACATGCCACTCCGCCGCACCAACATGCCAAACATGCCACTTCGTGGAAACATGCCATAAATAGCGCCCTACGTGCTAACCTACCTCATGTTCGGGGCCAACGCCATGATAAGCTCAGATTAGGGTTTTCTAGTCAGAAGCACGACCCTACATTAACCAAAACCCTAATTTTCGCAACACAAATTATGCCACTTCGGCCCCACAACATGCCACGAGCCGTGTGGGGTCCAGGAAGCCCTAGGAATGGTGCCATATCATAGCCACCCACGACAATCCTTACACATGTGGCCGTTTCCACACTACGGCCTTGCCATAGTTCCTTTGGCATAGCTATGGCACCGTTTGCACAAAAAAGTGTCGTCATGCCGCGACCGCATGCCACACGCACCAATTAGGGTTTCGACATGCCAAACCCTAATTTAGGCAAAGTTGTTACGCCAACCAAGCCAAGTAACGTTTCCCAAAAGCGTTGGGATTGATGTGGAAACAGGGCCAATGTTGCCATGCCACATTTGGGTCCAACACCGAGGTTCCAAAGTCTAGCGGCCATGTCTATGCCAGACGCTACTTCGTTCCACTGACATGTGCTAACTATGCCAGCCACGCCGCCATGCCGCAGTCATGCCGCACGTGCTAAATAGAGTTGCGATGCACCAAACCCTAATTTGGCTAAAAGTTTCCATGCCAACTGATTCCATTGACTCTCTTAAGGCCTCAAGATGAACTTAGCAACAAGGCCAATGTTGCCAGAAGTCATATTTGGGTCTAACACCAATATGCCAAAAACAGCTGCCACGGCTACGCCACTGGCATGCCGCTATGCCATGGCTCTGTCAGGCGCCACTAGGCCAATGGCGCCACTTCTCCATACAACAATATGCGGCCATAATCAATGGCCATCCTTCCTCATGAGATGCAATCTCAGCCATCCAAGTCCGCCACCGAACTGACATACTTGTGGCAAGTTTCATACAACCAGCTGCCTAAATCTAGTGGCCATGGCTACGCCAGGCACCACTTGCATCACTGTGCCACTGGCATGCACGAGCCATGCCGGCCATACCACATTGCCACTGGCGTACACCAAAACACCACCGCGCCATTATCAGGCGCCAACACAAGGTAGCCATAATCAACGACTACCCTCCTTCATGAGATGCGATCTCAGCCATCGAAGTTCACCACCAAACTGACAAACATGTGGCAAGTTTTAGGCGGCCAACCAAAATGAGCCTAATAGCATTGCATGCTATTTTCCTGTGGTAAGTCCCTCGACTTTGACTTGCCACACGTAGCGAAGTGCTACATGTTTTCCACGAAAACACTCGAGACATCAAACATGCCACAAACTGGGGGATGCTCATCAGGGTATTGGTCTGGCGGTTTATAGCATGCGGCGTGCAATGCGCCTGTTATAAGAAAGTGTCATGAAACAGGACAATTAGTGGTGGTAAAAAGTAACGGTGTAAACGAATTCATTTCCTTCATCATGGAATCATAATGACTGGCGGTTACATTGGCCTTGTTGCTAAGTTAACAACACAGTATCTAGAAATCACTTGGTAGCTTCCCATTCTGCTAGCCAGTTCTACTTTCAGATACAATCATAATCACAATTAGTGTTGTTAGACCCAAATATGGCTTCTGGAAACATTGGCCTTGTTGCTAAGTTAATCTTGAGGCCTTAGGAGAGTCACTAGACTCAGTTGGCATAGCAAATTTTAGCCAAACAACAAGTTTTGGTCGGCAAAAACACAGTATCTAGAAATCACCTGGTAGCTTCCCATTCTGCTAGACAGTTCTACTTTCAGATACAAGTCATAAACAACCACACCTTCAGAATCAACTATTCTGGTCTCAACACTCTCTTCGCTTCCCTCCCTAATACCAACCCTTCTCCTTCACTTTGTGACCGAAGCAAGCCTGAAACGGCTATTGCTTGGTTTAGGCCAGGATTGTACCGATTGATCTCTCGAATCAAAAGTACTCCCGTGCAGTACATTGTTTAGGGTTTAGATTCGTTTCTCATCCACACACCCAAAATTACCAAAATCAGCAGAAACGGTTTTCACCTACAAACAATTGGCGACCACAGTGGGAGATTAATCTCTCGGTTGCAATATCAATTTCTAATTTCCAATTTCATTTTTCAATCCCGATCTCAAGATGGTAGAACTCAGGTCCGGATCAACAACAAACCCTGAAAACACTAACGCTGAAAATACACTCCGTATTAACGTTCCTTCGAGTGGCATTAACACGCCACCTGTCAACACCAGCGGCGTGGAAAGCGTTCCTTCAGGCGCTACACCTCCAGTCACTAGAGCCAGGGCCGCCGCCGCCGCACCCAACGTTTCTTCAAGTGTGACACCTCCAACCGTCACCAGAGCCGTTGCTACTCCACCATCAAGACGAGAAACTGTGGGAGCTAGAGGAAGCCGATCCCATATTACCATTGCTAATTTGATGGAAAGATAGGAGGTTCTCGCTAGAGCTCAGACGTACATGGCTTCGACTCAGAAAGAAGTGCTTATTTTCCTCAAGACACTTACAGAGCGCCTACCACAGGCATCACGCCAACCAGAGCCAACGAGGAACACCTTCAATACTCTTGGCGTCGATAAATCAACAGGGCGCACCTTTGTAAATGAAGAGAATCATTCAGGAGCTTCAGCGGAGAGGAATCAAACATCCAATTTTGTCACACGAGAAGATTTGGAACAACTTCTTCAAAACCGAGACAAAAGTGATTCTGCGGACATACATCAACATCAACCCCCATATCCTCCTGAAGTACAAAGAATTCCTCTTCCGAGTGGATACTCTTCTCTTCAATTCTCCTTGTATGACAACACCGTTAATGCACGTGAACATGTCTCTCGATTTTTGGAATCCTTGGGCGAGCATGAATACAATCATGTTCTCCGTTTGAAGGAGTTTTCGAAGTCTCTTACCGGAAGAGCATACACATGGTACAATAGCATTGCACCAAACATCATATCCAACTGGGGAGACATGGTTACAGCTTTCTACAAGAAGTAATTTTTTGTGTCTGGGCAAATTACTTTCTCGGATTTAGGAAGGATGTTTCAACAAAACAATGAGCATCCAAATGATTATGTCCAAAGATTCAGAATTCAAGCGCTGGATTGTCACGACCCAAATATGACCGAACGACAATTAGTAGATTCTTGCATCAATGGCATGGTTCCCATCTACCGTGCTTTACTGGAGAATCTGCGATTCCAGACTTTCTCTGAACTTCATGATGCTGCTAACCGGTCGGCCACAACAGCACCAGCATTGTTGGAAAGAACCAGGCCAGCCAAGGTTGAAGACGCGCACAAAACTCGAGGAAACAGACTCCTCATTAACAAGCAATATAATATTGGCCTCTCTGTGAGCGTGGTAAGTGAAAGAGGAAAAAGGAAGGCTCCAACGACGGAACAGCAACCCAAGCGCACAACGCCAGCACATCAGGCGGCTTCACCACGAAAGACCGCAGCTAAGGCTCTTGCGCAGCATCCAGAAGCCGGAGAAAAGTCCTTAGATTTCCCGTTTCCAATCGAAGAAGTAATTGAACTCTTGGAAGCATGGATCCAGGATGATGCCATCAAGCTGCCTCCTATCAGGCGCCCACCAACCGGAGAGGAAATGGAAAATCCTAAGTATTTCCGTTACCACATATTTGTCCATCACCCGACCAGTGACTGCAATAGATTAAAATGTATCTTCAAAGAAAAGGTGGAGGCAGGAGAACTTCAACTGGGCAATGAGGGAGTTCACAGAGATCCTCTTCCAGTCAGGAGTTGCATGCTCTCTGGGGACTCTGTTCACAAAACCGTGCAATCCATGATGCAACATGTATGCGAAATTCTCTATTTCTCCAAGGCGCAGCGTCAAGATATATTTGCAACCCTTAATTGCGTTGTGTCGGGCTAGCGACTTTTTCCGATTGAAGAAACCGCGCCAGAATCTCAAGCTCTCTCAGGAAGCAGTATAAGAAAATGCGACTGGGGATTGCTGACCACGGTTTATCTGAGGGGCGCCGAGCTTGATAGCACATTGATCGACGCGGCCTCTGACTTCAACATTGTTACCATCAAGACTCTGAGAGCTGCGAGAATTTCGAAGTAGGAGGCTACTCTTTCCCCAATTGTGGTCAAAAACTTGGAAGGACAAGCAATAGACGCATATCGCTACATCAACCTTGAAATTAAGGTGGGAGATGCTCTAACACGTGGAAAATTCCACATTGTCAAAGAACTCTCAAATTATGACATGATTCTGGGGCGCTCATGGGTACATGGCAATAAAGCGAAATTAGGAGTATCCCCTCTGCCGGTGTCGATACCCGAAAGAATTTCCAACAAGCCATCCAACCCTGAAGATCACATGTTGTCGTGTAAACAACTTACCAAGGTAACTCAATTACCTGGAGAAAGCCCGTCGACGTTCATCCGAAGATTCTGAACACAAGTAAGTCTTATCGAACAACCTTTTTTGCACCCAGTCACGTCTCCTCTCGGTCAGGCATGGGGACTCGGTCCAGTTATCAACCCGGGCGTCATTAAGAGATGTGAATGGGATGTTGGGCCTTTCAAATGATTTGTCAAAAGTTTAGAAGCCATCTCAGTCAAAGATAATGAGCTCAAAAATCAAGTGGTTGCACAACGCCCAAACCTGTTTCAAATTGGATATAAGTAATCAAAGCGACCGCGTTTCAAGTTGGAGATGTAACAGTGAAGCTAGCCGCTCAACCTGATTCGCGTAAAGAAAGGGAAGACGAGCCATACCTGGTGGCAAATGTTATCTTGGGTGGTTACTGCAAACTCATCAATGCCTACAAATTGAAAGGCGTGAAAATTCATTCATGATGGCTCAAGCCCTTCAATACCTAAAACGTTGTGCTACCTTTTCCTCCAGCGTTTTCCTTCAGTAATTTCCCGTTTTCCCTACAATATTTGTAATCCCTCCAAAATGGTTGCACTGCTTGCATTTATAATTAGGGTTTCAATTTTAATTAAAAGAATCTTTATTTCAAAATAAGTTTCCTAAATCATCTCAAGGGAAAAGTATCCAGCAAACCCACAAAGTCATTACTCATCAATTAAAAACCAAAAAAAAAAAACCCTACAAGAAATATCTTATTCGAAAAAAAAAATACTGAAGAAGGGAATGTACAAGGAAGAAGATCATCGAGTGGCGGCACAGACACCTTCCTTCAAGAACATCTGACTTTAACTTCTGCCCGACGAGGATTCTCTACTTCTCACGATGTGATCCCTAGCTTGTGACGGATCACACTTCTACGTACCCAGGCGGCATGTCACAGACGTCCTGTGTAATTTGCGAGGGAAAATCCAATAAAAGGTTGTCAAAATCCTTAATCATTGCTACTGTTTTTCCCTGTTTTGAGTTACTGTTGTCAACGGCATGCGAGGCTTTCCCATGGAAGTAGCTAAACGGAGAGAATGTGACACGCCTACCTGCATTATTGCTGCGTCATTTATATGATTTGGCTTCCCATCCGCTGAATCGCCTTGGAAGGGTGGAAGAACTTGTTTTCCGCAAAAGAGGTTTTAGGTCTCTTCCGGGAGATTTTATTTATTCAATCAAAGATATGAAATTATCAAAGTAGCATAAAAGAAAGAATATTACTTGGTGAAATATGGATTCAGTCGCACGAACAAAAAAAAAACTGAAGTATCAAAAACATCTACAAACTACGAAAATATTGTTTTCTCTACGGAAGGAAATTGCAAAATGGGAAAACCAGTTGTCAATGACGAACACCTTGTTCAATGACGCCTCCATCAGAGCTTTTTCAAGAACTTACCCCAGCACCTTCTCCGACAGCAAACATTCCATCCAGAAGCTATCTCAGCAGCAGCTTCAACATCCCATCCAGAAGCTGTTTCAGCTTCAACATTCCATCCAGAAGCCGTTTCAGCAGCAGCTTCAACACTCCATCCAGAAGTTGTTTTAGCAGCAGCTTCGACATCCCACTCGGAATCCATTTCGATAGCAGTTCCAGCATATGTCCCCACAGCTTCTCTAACGGCTCCAACATATGCTTCCACCGCCTCCCCATCTACCTTGACAACATCCTCAGCGATCACTCCAACTTCCCCAATAGCAGTTACGGCGCCCACTCTGGAAGCTGCCTCAGTCTCGCAAGTCGTGTCAACATCTTCCTCCGGAACTTTACCAACAACCTCTCGAGGATGCTCCAGTTCATTCACGTCAGAATCAAGGATTACGATACCATTATGTACAGGGTAATCAAACCGGCTCTCGCCCAGAAGTTTCTCAGGCTCAGTCCTTCGTCGTTTGAACCGAGAAACGAATCGCTCAGCTCTGATATTGGGATGTGGAGAAGCTTCATCACATTGATATTTCCCGACTTGCTGGGATGCTTCATCATGTCTCCACTTCTCCTCCATGTTCATCAAAGCCATGAAAGCCTGAGCACGCACCTGCACGATGCGTAGATGGGTGAGAGACATGCCTTGTATAATCCGGCCGACTGCATGGAACAAAGGGTTGATTTGGTTTAATATCTCCTCATGTGAAGAAAACTTGGGTTCGTCAACTTCAAAAAAATTCTCCGAAGAGTCAGAGGTATGATCATCACCGGAAGATCCCATTGTGCACTACAAAAAAAAAATTGTTTACATTATGTCTACATCGACAATCTACATGATGAAGAACACAAAATGGAGAACTATGAGAAAACACACGAGACGATACCTGTGAAGAGGACGGATGCAATTCTATGATGATCTATATGAAAGAAAGGATAATTGGCACACCTGGACTGCTGATGGAAAGAGGCTTTCCGCTACAGAGATAAAGCCAAAGATAAGAAAATAAAAGGGTAGACAACGCCTTTTTATATACATTGTATTTTGAAGTTTGAGTAGAAGAAGTTTTCTTCTTTCGGGTCGTGCACGGAAGGCAACCGGACCCGCAATGCCAACCAGGCGCTCTCCCTGCCATTCTGTGACCTAGCCAAAGGAGTGCCTTCTTCACCGCTCAAAGCAGCGTAATCTCCGCGCGCTTCACCAGAAAAGCAGCGCCATCTCCGCCCACTCCACTCCACAACCTAGCAAGCAGCGCCATGACTCCAGCACTCCGTGATCAAAGCCGTGTTATCTCCGTTCATCCTGTGACCTAGCCGGATTCATCCTCACTGTTTGGTAGCCAAAGTTCCAAGTGTTGTTCCCACCATTCCGCGGGCTGAACCCAGTTTTCATCGCTCCATGGACTGAAACCATGCGCCATCTACCTTTCCTAACCGGACAGCGCCCGTTCCGCTGACCAAGTTGCAGTGCCATCTCTGCCGGTCAGTAGCCAAAGTTGCAGCGCTGATGCCAACACCCCATGGCCAGACAAAATTTACGCAAAGCCGCCAATGCTAGGATCACGAATTCCTCATGCCTTCCGCCAAAGGTTAGTCGAATTTCTTTGACAATCTCTTCACGGCTTGCCCTTTAGATTTTACTCTTGCCGGTCACCATCTCATGCTTACCCCGCAACAATGCTACTGTTACGCGCTAAGCAGGGGACTTAATGTTGATGGTGGTTTTTAGCTAAGGGTTAAAATTGTAAAACCTTACATCTGATGTGACGTAACTCTGTAAGGAAACAGAGCCATGAGTGTTAACCTCTCCGCTGACATATTTATTGAACCATTCAATATATTTACATGAAATTTATCCAGACTGGCGCATGTAGCAACCATCCCATGTTCTGTAAATTTCGGCGCCTTGTCTATTTTCACTTAATATAAGTTTCTTTGAATGCTTTATATGCTATGTCCCTGTCTGAACCCTTAATGTTGATATGGTATGGTAATTCGTGTTCACTCGCAGTAGAGTAGCACGAATTTCCAAATATCAAGGATAAGGTCTTTGCATAAGGTATTCAATCAGAAAGCATGTTGCTCTCTGGCTATGAACTTAAAGAACTCTGTGTCAACACATAGAATTCAATCAATTACTTTTGCGCCTTGCGTGGTATACCAGACCTTGCTTGTCGAAAGTAAGCCTAAGAAAACTAGGTAATTAATCCACCATGGATTAGTAGGTGAAAAACCCTGCCCAAAATCAGAAAACAGGGATCCGTAGCAGCAAAGGGAGGCGTGGACATGCCTTAGGCCAGCTGGCGCCACTTGCCATTGGCCACGCCCCATCCTAAACCGTTCATATTTCCCTCGACCAATCAGGTCTCCTCAAACTCGCCACGCGCACATATGTTATGGTTGGGCCCTTACTTGCCGGCCCCACTTCCCATTGACCAATCAGGTCACTCTAAAGCCGCCACACTCACACCAGAATTGTAGCCACGCCTATGCTTGGCCGGCCCCTCTCCTTCCTACCGATCAATCATGTCACTTTAAAATGCGCCACAAGCACTAGAGGTATGGTCGCGCCTTATGTTTGGCCGACCCCTTTTCTTGACCAATTAAGTTACTCTAAACTCGTCACCATACATTAAAGGCCAAACGCACCCTGCCGCTCCACTATACTAATTGGCAAGCCAAACATGCCCTGCCACAACAACATATTAATTGGCTTTCCAAAAAGCGGCACCAACATGCCGAACGTGCCATGTTTCTCCAATAAGTTGAGCGGCACGCCAACATGCCACTCCGCCGCACCAACATGCCACTTCGTGGCAACATGCCATAAATAGCGCCCTACGTGCTAACCTACCTCCTATTCGGGGCCAACGCCATGATAAGCTCAAATTTGGGTTTTCTAGTCAGAAGCACGACCCTACATTAACCAAAACCCTAATTTTCGCAACACAAATTATGCCACTTCGGCCCCACAACATGCCACGAGCCGTGTGGGGCCCAAGAAGCCCTAGGAATGACGCCATATCATAGCCACCCACGACAATCCTTACACTTGTGGACGTTTCCATACTACGGCCTTGCCATAGTTCCTTTGGCATAGCTATGGCGCCGTTTGCAAAAAAAAAGTGTCGCCATGCCGAGGCCGCATGCCACACACACCAATTATGGTTTTGACATGCAAAACCCTAATTTAGGCAAAGTTGTTACGCCAACCAAGCCAAGTAACGTTTCCCAAAAGCATTGGGATTGATGTGGCAACAGGGCCAATGTTGCCACGCCACATGTGGGTCCAACATCGAGGTGCCAAAGTCTAGCGGTCATGGCTATGCCAGACGCTACTTCGTGCCACTGACATGTGCTAACTATGCCATCCACGCCGCCATGCAGCAGTCATTCTGCACGTGCTAAATAGAGTTGCGATGCGCCAAACCCTAATTTGGCTAAAATTTGCCATGACAACCGAGTCTAGTGACTCTCCTAAGGCCTCAAGATTAACTTAGCAACAAGGCCAATGTTGCCAGAAGCCATATTTGGGTCTAACACCAATATGCCAAAAACAGCTGCTACGACTACGCCACTGGCATGCCGCTATGCCATGGCTCTGTCAGGAGCCACTAGGCCAATGGCGCCACTTCTCCATACAACAAGATGCGTCCATAATCAATGGCCATCCTTCCTCATGAGATGCAATCTCAGCAATCTAAGTCCGCCACCGAACTGACAGACTTGTGGCAAGTTTCAGACGACCAGCTGCCTAAATCTAGTGGATATGGCTACGCCAGGCACCACTTGCATCACTGTGCCACTGGCATGCACGAGCCATGCCAGCCATGCCACATTTCCACTGGCGTACACCAAACCACCACCGCGCCATTATCAGGCGCCAACACAAGGTAGCATAATCAATGGTTACCCTCCTTCATGAGATGCGAACTCAGCCATCTAAGTTCACCACCGAACTGAAAAACCTGTGGCAAGTTTTAGGCGGCCAGCCAAAACGAGCCTAATAGCATTGCATGCTATTTTCCTGCGGTAAGTCCCTCGACTTTGATTTGCCACACGTAGCGAAGTGGTACATGTTTTCCACGAAAACACTCGAGACATCAAACATGTCACAAACTGGGGGATGCTCATCAGGGTATTGGTCTGGCGGTTTACAGCGTGCGGCGTGCAATGTGCCCATTAGAAGAAAGTGTCATGAAGCAAGACAATTAGTGGTAGTAAAAAGTAACGGTGTAAACGAATTCATTTCCTTCATCATGGAAGCATAATGACTAACAGTTACACATTACTCTATTCTTCCACCACTCAATCGTTTCTACTTCCTACGAGACCAGGGTACGTTTCAATATGACTTGTATAAATATGCTTCACTTATTTTCACCAAACAACAAGTTTTGGTCGGCAAAAACACAGTATCTCGAAATCACCTGGTAGCTTCCCATTCTGCTAGCCAGTTCTACTTCCAGATACAAGTCATAAACAACCACACCTTCAGAATCAACTATTCTGGTCTCAACACTCTCTTCGCTTCCCTCCCTAAGACCAACCCTTCTCCTTCACTTTGTGACCGAAGCAAGCCTGGAACGGCCATTGCTTGATTTAGTCCAGGATTGTACAGATTGATCTCTCGAACCAAAAGTACTCCCGTGCAGTACATTGTTTTGGGTTTAGATTCATTTCTCATCCACACACCCAAAATTACCAAAATAAGCAGAGACGGTTTTCACCCACAAACACCCTGATAAGGAAGTGAGTGAGATAACCAAAGCATGGTTGTCAACTCTTGACTACTGTCCGGAGGAAGAAGTCTGTGAAAGCTCTCTCACTTATTTTGCTGATAATCACCCTTGTTCCTCCGACAACTCTGATTATTCAATGATAAACAATCAAACTTCTCCAGAAGAAAAATTCGATCGCTTGACCAAACATCTCTACTTAGTTAAGAGAAAATTTCAACTGGAAAAGGAATTCTGGATTAAAAGGATTGAAAATCTGGAATGTCAACTGAAAACATTAAGACAAGAAAATGCGACTTCTCGCAATTGTGATGTTAAAAAGAAAGATCGATACTCTTCGATAAGTTCTAACAAACCAAATCAGCATATTACTCTTATAAGTTTGTCGTGTTCTAATCTCTCTCATGATGAGAAAGACATGGTTAACTTCACAGCAAATAGTGAGTATACCTTGAATAAAAATCAGGATTACCCAGAATCGGATTGCACAAAGGTTCTTAAAAAAACTTCTTCTAAATCACGATTTCAGAAGAAGAAAAAGAAATCTCATAAGAAATCTATGTCACTTTCTAAAGAGATTTTCAGAACCATTCATCGTATGCAAAAATCGATAAACAGTCTGTTCAGAAAAATAAAGAGAAGAAAAATATCCTCTTCAGATTCTCACTCCACAAAGAGGAATCTGAAACAAGGTTTAACAAATTATTATATTTTTTTTTACCAAAAAACCTTTATTTTATTAATATTAAAAAAGGTTACAAATGAAACTGAAACAAAACTAAATAGAGAGCCGAAACTGGACAAAGGAGGACAACATGTCTAAGGCCCAATAAAAGAGAACAACAAACTAATATTGGGATGAAATACAAAATATCAAAAGTAAGAGCAGAAGTAGGCAGTGAAGGAATTATGCAAATCTGTAATAGGTAGTGTCAGGTAGCTCCATCCTCTGCATATTTGCAGGTCTTGCTGAGAATTTTGCTACTTGCGTTCTTTGAAGATGGCACCCTTTCTTTGCAAAAAAATCAGCAGAGAAATTTACTTCCCTGTACACATGGTTAAAATGGATCTTCTTTAAAGATTTGCATACCAGTTCCCATCTATTCAATGCAAACCAGGGCAAGTTGTTGTTTGTAAAAACTGCTATGGAAGCCTTTGAATCAACATTCACAATTACCTGAAGCTTATTGTGTTGTACTGCCCATTCTAATACACAAAGGGTTCCCATTACTTCAGCTACAAAGTTTGTTGTTATGCCAAGACCACCACTTTCAGCAACAACAAAATGTCCATAGCAATCTCTAATGACAAAACCATAACCAGAGATGCCAGGATTACCTCTTGAAGCTCCATCACAGCATAGCAAGATGTAGTTCTCCTCAGGCAGATGAAAGACGCATTCAATGATTTTAGGCAGTTTCATTTTCCTGTAATTGATATCAAAGAAGAGCAAGATTGAATTATCATAATTGGAATTATTTATATAGCCCTTAAGCCTCACTTCACAATCTTTGATCATTCTGCGTATTCTCTTTTTGGCATTTACCACATTGGGAGTTACACTGTCAAAGAATTCTCTGTTTCTTGTGAACCAAATATATACCATAACATTATAAGAAGCAATGAACCATATCTCTTGCACCACTGTACTTTTTAATTTGCTGCAAACTAGAATGTCTTCAAAAGATTTTGGATTCTTGAAAGCAAAAATGCCACCAAGCCAATTCCAAAGGATCTGACCATATTTGCACTCCCACAAGAGATGATTCATGGAGTCTTGATATTCATTACATATATAGCATCTTGAGACTAGCTGAAAACCCCTTTTATTTAAATTTTCATCTGTGGCACAAGCACCTCTAGTAACCTTCCAAACATTACTACAGGTGGATGGGTGTACACATTTTTTCCAAATATGCTTATACCATTTAAGTTTGGGAAAAGTAGTTCTAATAAAAGAGAGTGCACTAGCCACAGAAAACTTACCATTTTGAGCAGCAGTCCAGATCAATTTATCTTTACCAGGAATAATAATTGGCAAGTCAGAAGCATTGAAGAACTGAAGCATTTCCTCAGGGATCATCCATTTGTTGTTAAAAATTAAATCACGGACCTTCATATGGATTTGATGTATGATATATGCGTTATCAGGGAAGAGTTTGATGATACTGTGTTCCATAATCCAATTATCCCTCCAGACAGAAATTTGCTCACCATTGCCCAAAATCCATCTAGTATGCTCATGGAAATCCTGTAATATCCATTTGATTCCAGGCCACACAGATGATTGTTTATAGTATGAAATCCAACAATCATGTTTATCTCTATATTTAGCAAGAAAAAACCTGGCCCATTCTTCATTTGAATTTAAAATTCTCCATAAAAGTTTCATCAACAATGCTTTATTCATATTTTCAAATTTTCTTAATCCAAGACCACCTTCTTCTACAGGAGAGCATACTTGATCCCAGGAAATAGTTACACACTTCTTGTCTTCTGCATTTCCACTCCAAAGAAAATTGCGAATAATTCTTTCACAAGCTTCTATTACTTTCTTAGGCCACTTGTAAATAGACATGTTATACAGGGGAATGCTACTTAATACAAATCTTATAAGAGTTAGTCTTGCTTGAAAAGCTAATAAATTACCAATCTATGCAGCTAGTCTTTTTTGTAGCATTTCCACAAATGACCATAAATGTTCAGTTTTAACTCTTCCTTGAACCAGCATGACACCTAAATATTTGTCAGGAAATGATGATAATTTCATGCTCATAAAGTCAGCAATTTGATTACCTCTTATAATGGAAGTACCTCCAACAAAACATTTGCTTTTAGTAGCACTCACTGTTTGTCCAAAAGCTTGTTGGGTGCAAACATTTAGGTATGGTTAATTCATATCTAAATGAAGTCGCTTTTCATTTGTGTGTAACAATCTAAGTTCGATATAACGGTTGAAAGATATTATCTTGAGTCTAATCAGGTTTTCATCTAACGGTGAATATTGAATGATTTGTTACCAAGGTAGCATTGTTTGCAAACCCTAATTTGAAGACTATATAAGGGAGAACACTAGGAACTTGGAAAACTAATCCCCACACCTCCTGTCTGATACTAGTTGCGACTAGAGTCGGTGTTAGAGCATAGCTCGGTCAACCTCGCATGCATTGCTATATCAAGCATGTTTGTGAATGTTAGTGATCAAAACTATGAGTCTTGATCTCTAGTCTATTATAGCTAAGTCTCGGACTAGGATAGAAAAGTGTAGTTGAGCTCAAGGACTTCATGGCGATTCATCATACAACGACGAAGATCTACTCAAGGAACCGTGGAACTTCATCAACAAAAAGGTATGTGGAGACTTGAACTTATCTATCACTCAAAAGTATATCTATTCTATCTCCTACTTCTTATGAGACAAAAAGTCGTATACTATATAAACTGGATCATACACATTTGACATTTCGAGCTGAGTATTCACTACTTATCTTTTTCTTGAAATCGTGTGTTGGTAAAGCGTTTCGCTTTGATCAAGTTTATCTTCACCTAGTGACGAAAGTCATGAAAAGTTTCAATTACTTTGAGAATTGCTCTGACGTGAAACGGTCTATGAATAACGGCTATATAACGTCCTCTGAGAATGTCTCAATGATTGCAATGAGAGTTTAGATTACATAACCATGTATTCCTTAATCCGAAGTTTTCGAACTTTGTTGATTGAGAGAAACCGGAGGAATTATCTTTGCCAAGTCCGCTAACCCAGTCCGCGAACTCAGTCCGCGAACTGACGGAAGTTCTCTTACCGATAATTTCTGCTGGGATTTTCCAAAAACTCGTTTGCGTGTTTAGTCCGCGAATTCAGTCCGCGAACCTAGTCCGCGAACTGGCGGAAGTCTCTTTACCGAGATTTTCTGCTGAGTTTGAAAAACTCTGCCGGTTGCCTTAAGTCCGCGAACTTATTTGTGAGCTTAAGTGGTTATGATCTAAAGATGTGCTCTGAACATGAAACTTAAATTACTAAGGAATGCTTTATGCAAACCGTGGCTATAAAGTTCATGAGTCGATTCATCGAATCGAATCATCGTTATTTCAATTGTGTCTTGTGTAGTTACATAAGATCTCATAGCAATTGAACAACTCTCTAACTAGTTCATTTGAGTCAATTGAACTAGTTATGGTGAAGAAGAACTAGGTTAATATGAAATGCTCATATGGTTAACCTTTTGGGTAACTATATTGAACCAACATACACGTACACGTTTAGGGCACGGTTTTCACAAACCCTGTAAACGTCTACCCAAGTGTGTGTGACATCCTAAGTTTTCGATCTAACGGTTGAGAAATATTATCTTGAATATAAATCAGGTTTTCATCTAACGATGAATATGGATTGCTTTGTAACTAAGGCAAAACCCTGATTTGAAGGCTATATATAGGAGACATCTAGCATTGGGAAAAACTAATCCCCACACGTCTGTGTAATACTAGTGCGCTCGCTAGAGTCGATTCTCCTTTAAACTTTGGTTTTCTTCTCTAAAACCAGGTTAACGACTTAAAGACTTCATTGCAATTGTGAAGCCAGACCGATACTACTTTTATCGTAGTTGTGTGATCTGATCTTGCATCTTATATCGTACGAGTACAATCTTTGATTGTCTTGAGATCGTGAGATTTCTCCGATAGGCAAGATAAAGAAGTCACAAACATCTTCGTCTCACTGTTTTTGATTCCTCGACAAACCGCTTGTGTAGTCAAGATGGATTGTTGAGAGGTGATTGATTATCTAGGCTGTTCTTCGGGAATATAAGACCGGATTATCAATTGGTTCCTGTTCACCTTGATTTTATATCTTAAGACGGAACAAAACCTAGGGTTTTTCTATGGGAGATAGATTTATCCTTTGATAGACTTTTCTGTGTGAGACAGATTTTTTTATTATCAATTCTGCGATTTTGGGTTGCAACAACTCTTAGTTGTGGGTGAGATCAGCTAACGGAATCAAGTGCGCAGTATCTTGCTGGGATCAGAGGCGTAGGAGTACAACTGTACCTTGGATCGGTGGGAGACTGATTGGGGTTCAACTATAGTCTAGTCCGAAGTTAGCTTGTAGTAGGCTAGTGTCTGTAGCGGCTTAATACAGTGTGTATTCAATCAAGACTAGGTCCCGGGGTTTTTCTGCATTTGCGGTTTCCTCGTTAACAAAACTTCTGGTGTCTGTGTTATTTCTTTTCCGCATTATATTTTATATAATTGAAATAATACAGGTTGTGCTTTAAATATCATCAATTGGAAATCCAACCTTTGGTTGTTGATTGATATTGATTGATCCTTGGACATTGGTCTTTGGTATCGTCCAAGTTATCTCTCTTTGATAAAGACTCGCAAATTTCCATTTGCTCGAGTAAAGATCAAATCGAGAGATTGAGATATAAACTCTTTGATATATCTTTTTATTGATTGAGTCTAATTGTCTAGTTGATTCTCATAAAAAGTATATTGGAGTTTGTCCATACAGATTGCTAAGCGAAATATTGGGTGGTGTTGTTAGACCCCCGCTTTTTCAATTGGTATCAGAGCAGGCAAACACATTTAAGACCTAACAAGTCCGTGTTTGTAGCGATCTGACTCTATGGACAGAGGTGTTATCTCTATTAACGTACCACCATTCTTCGATGGCTCCAATTACTTATGGTGGAAAATTGTTATGCGAGCTCTTCTTTAATCGCGTGATTTTTAATCATGGGTATATGTGGTTAATGGATATGATACTCCCGCTGTGGCAGTTGGTGATGTAAACGTTCCCAAACCTATTGGTGAACACATCGCTGTTGAGATAACTGCTGCAAAGAAAAATTCTGACGGTTTGAATGATATCATACATTCCATTACCCCAAATCTTCAGCATCATGTGACAAACTGCACTATATCTAAAGATGCTTGGGATATCTTAGAAACCTTATTTGAAGGCAACTCCAGTGAAAAGGATGCTAGGATTCAAAACCTTAATTCTGATTGGGAGAACCTTCGTATGGCAGATGAAGAAACATTTGATGACTTTAATCACAAAGTGTCTGAAATTGTTAATGCATCTTTTGCATTGGGTAAGACTATTCCTGAAAAGGACATTGTGATGAAAATTCTTAGATCGCTGCCATCTAGATACGAGACTAAGAAGCATGCCATCGTTGAGGGGAATAACCTCGATAATCTTTCCAGAAAAACCTTGGTTGGAAAGCTTAAGATCTTTGACCACGAGCATACATCCAAATTCGGTAAGGATGTTGCCTTTAAAGCACAAAAGAACACTAAATTACTTGTCAAAGGTAAGAGTGTTCATGTCTCTGAGGATAATCAGTCTGAAGATGATTTTTCGGATGAAGATATTGACAAATCAGTCTCCTTGATCACAAGACAGTTTAGGGATCTTCTGTTGAAGACAAGTAAACGATTTTCAAGAGACAAACCTAAGTCATCAGATAAACCTCACAGTCGCGTACCTCCTAAAAACAGGGATGCTGACGAGGCTGATGATGAGGACATGCCTCAGTGCTTTAAGTGTAAGGGTTTTGGCCATTTTGCTAACGAATGCCCAAATCGTAGAAAATACACTGGGAACAAAGGTCTAGCTATAACACTTGATGAAATGTCTGAAACCTATGATTCCGATGAAGATAGGAAATCAAGTGTAGGGCTTCTTTGTGAAGAATCGATTTTGATACTTGTAGCAATACATATATCAACCTCAATGGGTTCGGAGAAGAGGGAAACCCAATCAAGCTAGAAGATTCACTGAATTCGATAACTAGAAACCCTATCAGTGATGTTTCAGGATCAACAATATGTATAGCTGCTTGCACATCTCAGATGCCTGAATACTATCCAAGATTGACGTGCTCGTTTTGTTCGATGAAGGGACACGAACTATCAAGGTGTTACAAATACAAGCACCAAATAAGGCACGCCAGCAAACTTCAACGAAAAGCAGATCGATTAGCAAGGAAGCTGAAACTTGCTCAGAAGACCGCCGAGGTATGTAGGATCTTATCTTCGTCTAAGAAGTTGGTTTCCAAGGATAGAATAAGACCATTTAAAAAAATAATATGGTCAAATCGTTTTGATAGAAAGAGATCATAGGATTCCTCCCATTAGGAAAAAGATGCACAAATCGTTGTTCATCGCAACACAACTTGATTGTGTTGTTGGGAAAATCTTGTCTCATATGCCTGTTCGAAAAGAGACAAGATTGAGTGTTGATCCAGGCTTCAGAAAAGTTTTTCCTTCTTTTCTTAGATTTGTTATTTTTTTGTCTATCAATTAAAAGAAAGGGTTATTATCAACAATTCTACTCTTTATAGGGTTTTAGAGTTGGGGGTATACGAACCTGTCAATAGGTTTTGAACCCTACATTCCTTTCTCCTTTTGACAACCTTTATATGACTGCTTGTTGAGTTAAGTGATTCCATCACACAAATCCAGTTGTTCATAACTGTTCTCAAAATGTCGTCAGATGGAAAGGATGTCAACATGATTGTTAAGTCTTCAATCAACGAAAAAGATAAATCTCCTGTTTCTAAGTCCCTGAAAAGAAAAAGAAGGAATACAAGAAAACCCAGGGTTGTTCCTTCTAACTCTCAGAAGTTTTCCGATGTTCTTGATGAGTCAAAGGAAATAAGAAGGGAGATTTATGAAATAAAGACGTTCGTGTCTAAATCTTTGGAAATTCAGAGGACCCTAATTCGACCTCTTCAGCCAAGACAGTTCGTGGGTATTGACATTTATCTCCGTGAACCTTATGTCCCAATGGTTGTCGATAACAAGGAGTTCGGGAATGATAAAGAATTTCTCAAAGGAATTGTTGCCTAGTATGTCTTCTTTTTGGATTAGTTGGAAGAATAACTAGTGCTTTGAATAGAGAAGATTGTGACTACACGTAGCCATTTTTGTTTTCATCTTCTTATGTTATTTTTTAGGTTTATTGGTTTTTAAATTCTAAAAATATTTGGAGGATGATATTATTGCAGTATTAATCTGTTTTGAAGTATTGCAATATTTTTATGGGATATGCATTGTTTGCGTCCGTGAACTTGAAGGTCCCATATTATGTCAAAATTAAAGTCGTTCATAAATTGATATTCGTATTGATGAAAGGACGAATGGACTTTTGACAATTACAAAAGTTATGCCTATGCAGTCATTTATTTGATGGAAAATAGGATGAAATCTTTTGTTTGACAAGGATAAAGTCTATTATGTCGTTATGCAAATAGTGATGGAAAATAGAATAGATCCTTGTATGTTATCCACGGTATTGATATTCATTGATCCATTTTGTTATGTTTTACCGTAAAGGCTCCATTGTGTATCTTATGTTGAGCACCTTACAACTATGTCGATTAATATTGGCCTTGTTGGTTGTTCCATGAGATGTTATATGTTGAGCATTCTTGAACTAAATTAATCATCTTGATTGGTTATTTAGTTATTTGCTCCGAAAGTCTTCTTTTGTCGAGTAAAATCATTTGAAAATTAAATTAATTGCTTCGGTGATTAGTTTGGTTGTGTATTCCAATTAGATTAATTATAGGTTCTCTTGTAATTAATCTAGTTGAGTTTTTCATATATTCCACAAGTTCTTGTGTTGAGTATATGAACGGCTATACTAATCATGTTCTATTGGTTGATGCAGTCGTATATTCCGTAAGGGTTTCCTTATGTTGAGTATTTGAACGATTAAGGTAGTCATCTCTGTGTGGTTATCTCAGTCGTAGCTCCGTGAGTTTTTTTATGTTGAGCACAATCAATTAAATTGATCACTTTTGTGGTTTGATTTAGTTGCGTATTCCGATTAAATTAATCATGGGTTTACTTGTGATTAATTTGGTTGAGTTTTGGATATAGAAAATCATTTCCATGGTTTTTGGTGTCCAATTAAAAAATCCTTCTTTTCTTTCGAAATTAAGGTCGCTCTTGTTGTTCTTTCGGAAATGACATCAAATGGGGGAGAGTTCTTTTGAACTTGTGCTTAATGGTAATATTTTGCGGGGTGTGCGGCTGTGGAATTTTGTAGGGGTTATCTTGTATCTTAAAACTCCTTGATGAATGCATTTAGCTTCGGCTTTATTGTTAGACCATAGATCGGTCGACCTCGCATGAGTTGCTATCTCAAGCATGTTTGTCAATGTTAGTGATCAAAACTATGAGTCTTGATTTCTAGCCTACAAAGCTAAGTCTCAGACTAGGATAGAAAAGTATAGTTGAGCTCAAGGACTTCATGGCGATTCATCATACAAAGACGAAGATCTACTCAAGGAACCATGAAACTTCATCAACAAAAAGGTATGTGGAGACTTGAACTTATCTATCACTCAAAAGTCTATCTCTTCTATCTCCTACTTCTTATGAGACAAAAGTCGTATGCTATATAGACTGGATCATACACATTTGATATTTCGAGCCGAGTATATCTCGCCTATCTATATCTCGAAATCATGTGTTGGTAAAGTGTTTCGCTTTGATCAAGTTTATCTTCACCTAGTGACGAAATTCATGAAAAGTTTCAATTACTTTGAGAATTTCTCTGACGCGAAATGGTCTGTGAATAACGGCTATATAACGTCCTCTGAGAATGTCTCAATGATTGGAATGAGAGTTTAGATTACATAACCATGTATTCCTTAATCCAAAGTTTTCAAACTTTGTTGATTGAGAGAAATCGGAGGAATTGGATTTGCCAAGTCCGCGAACCCAGTCCGCGAACTGACGGAAGTTCTTGTACCGAGAATTTCTGCTGGGATTTTCCAAAAACTCGTTTACGTGTAAGTCCGCGAACTGGCGAAAGTCTCTTTGCCGAGATTTTCTGCTGAGTTTGGAAAAATACACCGGTTGTCTTAAGTTCGCGAACTTGTTTGTGAGCTTAAGAGGTTATGATCTAAAGATGTACTCTGAACATGAAACTTAAATTACTAAGGAATGCTTTATGCAAAACGTGGCTATAAAGTTCATGAGCCGATTCAATCGAATCGAATCATCTTTGTTTCAATTGTGTCTTGTGTAGTTACATAAGATCTCATAGCAATTGAACAACTCTTTAACTAGTTAATTTGAGTCAATTGAACTAGTTATGGTGAAGAATAATAAGGTTAATATGAAATGCTCATATGGTTAAACTTTTTGGTTACTATGTTGAACCAACATACACGTACACGTTTGGGAATGGTTTTCACAAACCCAGTAAACGTCTACCCAAGTGTGTGTGACAAGCTAAGTTTTCAATCTAACGGTTGAGAAATACTAGCTTGAATCTAAATCAGGTTTTCATCTAACGGTGAATATGGATTGCTTTGTAACTAAGGAAAAACCCTGATTTGAAGGCTATATAAAGGAGACATCTAGCATTGTGCAAAACTAATCCCCACACGTCTGTGTGATACTAGTGCGCTCGCTAGAGTGGATTCTCCTTTAACCTTTGGTTTTCTTCTCTAAAACCAGGTTAACGACTTAAAGACTTCATTGCGATTGTGAAGCCAGACCGATACTACTTTTTATCGTAGTTGTGTGATCTGATCTTGCATCTTATATCGTACGAGTACAATCTTTGATTGGCTTGATATAATGAGAGTTCTCCGATAGGCAAGATAAAGAAGTCACAAACATCTTCGTCTCACTGTTTGTGATTCCTCGACAAACCGCCTGTGTAGTCAGGAAGGATTGTAGAGAGGTGATTAATTAATCTAGGCTGTTCTTCGGGAATATAAGACCGGATTATCAATTGGCTCCTGTTTACCTTGATTTCATATCTTAAGACGAAACAAAACTTAGGGTTTATCTTTGGGAGACAGTTTTATCCTTTGATAGACTTTTCTGTGTGAGACAGATTTGTTTATTATCAAGTCTGCGATTTTGGGTTGCAGCAACACTTGGTTATGGGTGAGATCAGCTAAGGGAATCAAGTGCGTAGTATCATGCTGGGATCATAGGTGTAAGAGTACAACTGTACCTTGGATCGGTGGGAGACTGATTTGGGTTCAATTATAGTCCAGTACGAAGTTAGCTTGTAGTAGGCTAGTGTCTGTAGCGGCTTAATACAGTGTGTATTCAATCTGGACTAGGTCCCGGTGTTTTTCTGCATTTGCGGTTTCCTCGTTAACAAAATTTCTGGTGTCTGTGTTATTTCTTTTCCGCATTATATTTTATATAATTGAAATAATACAGGTTGTGCGTTCGTGATCATCAATTGGAAATCCAACCTTTGGTTGTTGATTGATATTGATTGATCCTTGGACATTGGTCTTTGGTACCGTCCAAGTTATTCCTTGTATTTGATAAAGACTCGCTATTGATTTTAGCTTGAGTAAAAATCAAATCAAGAGAGAGATATTAACTCCTTGAGATACTTTTATCTAGATTGAGTCTGACTATCTAGTTGATTCTCTAGCAAAGTATTTCGGAGTTAGTCCATACAGATTGCTAAGCGAAATATTGGGTGGTGTTGTTAGACCCCCGCTTTTCATTTATGATTGCATCTAAATTAAGTTGGTATGTATTTTTCTTTTATTCTATGAAATGTCTCTTGTGGAAATTTCATTATGATCCCGTTCTTTTACCTTTGCCAATTTTATTGACAAAAAGGGAGAGAAATAATGTAGTTCACACTACAAATACATATGGTTTTTGGATCATTGTGTAAGAGGGAGTGGTTTCCATGATCGAGATGGAGTATTGACTAAGGGGGAGTGATACATATCACCATAGTATTGTTGTTAAAGTCGTGATGCAATTGGACTTTGATGTTACATAATGATACTATGACACTGTATAATAATGATCGAGAATCTCGATTTCTCTCATTGTTATAGCTACGGATCTTCAACAACAGTGGTGCTAAACTTACAACCTTTGGGATCATTGGAGTACTTGGAAGGACGAAGATTTCAAAGAACGTTGAAGATTAGACTATGGAATAGGAGCCACTAAAGTTTATCTTTTTTATATTCCATATGTATTAATAGTTTTGTCACTAAAATTGACAAAGGGGGAGATTGTTAGAGCATAGCTCGGTCAACCTCGCATGCGTTGCTATATCAAGCATGTTTGTCAATGTTAGTGATCAAAACTACGAGTCTTGATTTCTAGTCTATTATATCTAAGTCTCGGACTAGGATAGAAAAGTGTAGTTGAGCTCAAGGACTTCATGGCGATTCATCATACAACGACGAAGATCTACTCAAGGAACCGTGGAACTTCATCAACAAAAAGGTATGTGGAGACTTGAACTTATCTATCACTCAAAAGTCAATCTAGTATATCTCTTACTTCTTATGAGACAAAAAGTCGTATGCTATATAGACTGGATCATACACATTTGACATTTCGAGCTGAGTTCACTACTTATCTTTTTCTCGAAATCGTGTGTTGGTAAAGCTTTTCGCTTTGATCAAGTTTATCTTCACCTAGTGACGTAAGTCATGAAAAGTTTCAATTACTTTGAGAATTGCTCTGACGTGAAACGGTTTGTGAATAACGGATATATAACGTCCTCTGAGAATGTCTCAATGATTGGCATGAGAGTTTAGATTACATAACCATGTATTTCTTAATCCGAAGTTCTCGAACTTTGTTGATTGAGAGAAACCGGAGGAATTGTCTTTGCCAAGTCCGCGAACTGACGGAAGTTCTCTTACCGAGAATTTTTGCTGGGATTTTCCAAAAACACGTTTGCATGTTTAGTCCGCGAACCTAGTCCGCGAACTGGAGGAAGTCTCTTTGCCGAGATCTTTTGCTGAGTTTGGAAAACTATGTCGGTTGCCTTAAGTCCGCGAACTTGTTTGTGAGCTTAAGTGGTTATTATCTAAAGATGTGCTCTGAACATGAAACTTAAATTACTAAGGAATGCTTTATGCAAACCGTGGATATAAAGTTCATGAGCCGATTCATCGAATCGAATCATCGTTGTTTCAATTGTGTCTTGTGTAGTTACATAAGATCTCATAGCAATTGAACAACTCTCTAACTAGTTCATTTGAGTCAAATGTGTCTTGTGTAGTGAAGAAGAACTAGGTTAATATGAAATGCTCATATGGTTAACCTTTTGGATAACTATATTGAACCAACATACACGTACACGTTTAGGGCACAGTTTTCACAAATCCTGTAAACGTCTACCCAAGTGTGTGTGACAAGCTAAGTTTTTTATCTAACGGTTGAGAAATATTAGCTTGAATATAAATCAGGTTTTCATCTAACGGTGAATATGGGTTGCTTTGTAACTAAGGCAAAACCCTGATTTGAAGGCTATATATAGGAGACATCTAGCATTGGGAAAAACTAATCCCCACACGTCTATGTGATACTAGTGCGCTCGCTAGAGTCGATTCTCCTTTAACCTTTGGTTTTCTTCTCTAAAACCAGGTTAACGACTTAAAGACTTCATTGCGATTGTGAAGCCAGACCGATACTACTTTTATCGTAGTTGTGTGATCTGATCTTGCATCTTATATCGTACGAGTACAATCTTTGATTGGCTTGAGATCGTGAGATTTCTTCTATAGGCAAGATAAAGAAGTCACAAATATCTTCGTCTCACTGTTTGTGATTCCTCGACAAACCGCTTGTGTAGTCAAGATGGATTGTTGAGAGGTGATTGATTAATCTAGGCTGTTCTTCGAGAATATAAGACCGGATTATCAATTGGTTCCTGTTCACCTTGATTTTATATCTTAAGACGGAACAAAACCTAGGGTTTTTCTGTGGGAGACAGATTTATCCTTTGATAAACTTTTCTGTGTGAGACATATTTTTTTATTATCAAGTCTGCGATTTTGGGTTGCAACAACTCTTAGTTGTGGGTGAGATCAGCTAAGGGAATCAAGTGCGCAGTATCTTGCTGGGATTAGAGGCGTAGGAGTACAACTGTACCTTGGATCGGTGGGAGACTGATTGGGGTTCAACTATAGTCTATTCTGAAGTTAACTTGTAGTAGGATAGTGTCTATAGCGGCTTAATACAGTGTGTATTCAATCTGGACTAGGTTCCGGGGTTTTTCTGCATTTGCGGTTTCCTCGTTAACAAAACTTCTGGTGTCTGTGTTATTTCTTTTCCGCATTATATTTTATATAATTGAAATAATATAGGTTATGCATTAAAGATCATCAATTGGAAATCCAACCTTTGGTTGTTGATTGATATTAATTGATCCTTAGACATTGGTCTTTGCTACCGTCCAAGTTATCTCTCTTTGATAAAGACTCGCAGATTTCCATTTGCTTGAGTAAAGATCAAATCGAGAGATTGAGATATAAACTCTTTGATATATCTTTTTATTGATTGAGTCTAACTGTCTAGTTGATTCTCATAAAAAGTATATTGGAGTTTGTCCATACAGATTGCTAAGCGAAATATTGGGTGGTGTTGTTAGACCCCCGCTTTTTCAGTCGGTTCTCCTTTAACCTTAGGTTTTTCCAAAACCCTGTAGGTTAACGACTTGAAGACTTCATTGGGATTGTGAAGCCAGACCCAACTATTTTCTCAGTAGTTGCGTTTTTTGATCTTGTTGTTTTCTATCGTGATTGAGTACTATCGTCTCTAATATTTGCTCGAGATTTAATCTCTGATAGGCAAGATAAAAAGTAGTCACAAACACCTTCGTCTCATCGTTTGTGATTCCACAATATCTTGTTTCACTACCATACGATTAAGATTATTGTGAGGTGATTGATATTTCTCGGCTGTTCGTCGGGAATATAAGTCCGGTATATCAATTGGTTCCTGTTCACATTGATTTATCAAAAGACGGAACAAAACTCATAGGTTTATCTGTGGGAGATGGATTTATCTATTCTATATACTTTTCTGTGTGAAACGGATTGGTTTATCAAGTTTTCGACTTTGGTTCATAGAAACTCTTAGTTATGGGTGAGATCAGCTAAGGGAATCAAGTATGTGGAATCCTACTGGGGTTTAGAGACGTAAGGAACGCAACTGTATTGATCAGTGTGAGATTGGTTAGGGCTCAACTACATTCCAGTCCGAAGTTAGCTTGGAGTAGGCTAGTGTCTCTAGCGTCTTAATACAGTGTGGTGTTCAAATCTGGACTAGGTCCCTAGGTTTTTCTACATTTTTGGTTTCCTCGTTAACAAAACTTCTGGTGTCTGTGTTATTTCTTTTTCGCATTATATTTTCTATATAATTGAAATATCACAGGTTGTGCGTAAGTTCAATCAATTATGAATCCAACCTTTGATTGTTGATTGAATTGATTGACACTTGGATATTGGTTTTTGATACCGTCCAAGTTGTTTCTTATAATAATCAAGCTCACGGATTTCTATCTGTTTGATTTGCTGATTACGTTAAGAAACAAAGATATAACTCTTGGATATATTTTTGGTTGAGCTCACTTTATTAGTTGGTGCTCTCAGAATTATATTGAAGTTTGTTCATACAGATTGCCTAAACGAAATATTGAGTGTGGTTGTTAGACCCCCGCTTTTTCAGTAAGCATCATAGTGAAAAGATTACACAAATAGGGGAAGAAAAGCATAAGATGATCACTTACAGCTTTGTACATCTATCAAAATATCTAGCATAAGAGAACCAGATGGAGACATGTGGAACGCAAAGAAAATAGTAAACGGTCAAGTTTGAAAGAGGAGATAAATCATTTAATTCAACTAATAAAGGACAAAAGAGAAACAGAGGATTCGCGTCAAGGTGGGGTCCAGGGCTGCTCTAACGAGGATAGTCACGTTAGGAGGAAACCATAACAACCATCAAAAATGCTAGGAGGAAGATCGGGCCTCGAGACTCAAAGAAATTGGAACGACAAGTTATCATACACCCATGTAACACTGTTTCGATGTAGTAACATTTTGGTTATAAGATTTAGTATTGAACTACTGGACAAAAGATTGGATTTTTCTGGGGAGAAAGAGTGAATAGTGAGACTTGTAGTGCTCTTGAGCTTAAGAGTGATAGTTTATCCCCGAATCTTTTGGTACCCTTTGCCTTAGTAAAAATTGATCTTCCTTTCTCCTGTGTAGGTTAATATCTATACCGAAACGCAGGGGCGAAACTACACTAGAGCTAGCTTAAGCCGGCCTCAACAAGTAAAAAAACATTTTTCTTTCCATAGTTTTTTTTAGTTGGGCTGTGATATGTGTGTGAATTTTACACTTAAACCAGGCCTAAAAAAAGATTCAATCCCACCCTGTAACTAATATCGAACGATTTTTTAGGGACCATGGTGTTCTGAGGGGACCATGGTTTTATTAGGTCACCTTCCCTATAGTTATAAGGAGTGTCCTAAAGCATTGAAATGACTAACCTACCCTTAACCTAATTTAATTTAAAACCAACCCAATAACCACCTATATATATATAACCACCACCTCCTCCCACCACCACCTCCCACAATCGCCGATTACCACCACCACCACCACCACCTACGATTATCACCACCACCAACCACCGATTATCACCGATTACCACCACCACCGCCGCACACCACCGCCTATTACCACCACCGATTACCACCACCACCTCCGATTACCACCACCACCAACCACCACCACCACTATATATATATATAGCTTAATTTAAAACATTAACAAAGATATTCTCACAAACCCATTACTTGTCATTCGTTTTTGGTTGAATAAATGAGAAGTAATCATTAAAATGAGTTGAAAATGGAAGTTGCAGAGAGGTTTAATGGAGTTTTTTTTTCAGAGAAAAGTTCGGTTATCAAGAATTAATTTTTTCTTAACCGAACTCAGAATTCGGTTGATTCGCAAAAAAATACTTTTAACCGAACTCCTTGTATTAGAACAACACAAGTCCATAAGTTCGATTCCTTCGCAAAATAAGGATATCACCGAACTTTAGTTTACGAAAATAATGAGAAGTCCACAAGTTCGGTTCGTTCGCAAAAATGTTAAGTTTTATTTGTAACCGAACTCTACCTTTGAAACTTCGTAACCGAACTCTACCTAATTCGCCAAGAAATAAATTTCGTAGTAACCGAACGTTTGCCTAATTGCATATATGCATATATAAGCCCAGTTCGGTTGATTCGCAAGATATGTTGAAGTTTGCGAACCAACCGAACTTCTAACACTAGGTTACTTCTAACCTGCGGTTCGGTTAGGAACTTGGTTGCGTTGAAGTTTGCGAACTAACCGAACACACAAGATGTACCCAAATAAATTGTTAAGTTCAAAGTTCGTTTACCTACCATTTTATCCTAGGTAACCGAACATTACACTGTACGACCAAAACTTCCATTAACGAGCGAGTTCGGTAGCCTGCGTGTTTGGAAAACGTAACCGAACTACACTTTCAGGTGTGTTCGGTTACATGTTCTTGACATATGGTAACCGAACTGGCCCAAATCTACATAAAAAAATTCATTTTTTTGAAAGTTTGGAGCAATTCAACCAACATTATCTAAGTTTGAAGCCTACCTGGGTACCCAAATACCCTTCCTCCGGTTGTGGTTGGTAAAATCCATCGTTTTTCATGTTTCCCTTCTTCATCTTCTCTAACTTTACTCTCTCAATAATTCTACATCTTTAAAAAAAAACATCTGATTTTTTAATCTCACTAATTATCTTTAACTTAATCATCTCACTAATCATTACACTAACTATTATTAACACTAACTAATCATCACCCAAAATTAATCAGGAAGGTAATTTAAGTATTAATATAAATATCTAGATAAGGGGTGACCTAGATTTACTTATAATGTCTTTACCCAAAATAAAACCAAGGTCCCAAAAAAACCATGGCCCAAAAAAAAAAATAGTTCCTAATATCTAGTACCGCGACCACGTAAACTTCATGTGTTATTTTACATGTTTATACTGTCTTCACTTTGACTTGATGCTTGCTAGAACTTTTCTTTTGATGCCTACGGTTTAAGATGTTGTGCTAGGAAAGTGGCTACTACATAAGTAACTCCAATCATGATACATGCATTTTTCCACACAAAGACATAGTGGCACGCCGCACGCCTGTAAGTTGTAATTTTAGATTTAACTGAGCAGGTGGATGAAAAGGGCTGCGTCTCTGATTATACTATTATAGAGGTCAAAAAGTCTCGGTGAATAAAAAAATAGTTTTCCGCTTTCTTAATTTGTTTTTATATTTCTTTAGTAACAAGGCGGTAAAGATAAGCAAGTAAAAAACGATAGCGCATGGTCCTCTGTCGTGGTGCAGGCCCAATGAAGGCGATGTGCTGATGACAGAGAAGATAATGTCAAAGTAGTAACTAGAAAGAAGAGGACTCCTTTTAAGAGGTAGTAGAAGAAGAAGAATCACAAAGACAGATTTTCAGAGACTTCTTGGTGCCATTTGGATTCTCTTTCAAGTTGTCCATTAAATCTGTTCTTACTGGTACATTTTCTCTCCCTTTTGTTATGGTTTTCTAGGGTTTCATTTTGGTTATCATCATTTCTTGCATCTAGGTGACTTACAGGAAGAATAATCAAGACTAAGTATCTGTGAAACTAGATTTTTCAGCTTAGGAGGTTTAAGAAATTCTTGTTACATGTTTCGTTTTTCTACTCATTATTTGAACTCTATCCCTCTAATTTTGTAAAAAAAGATTACTATAAATCTTCGGGGTTTTCTTTTCACTGATATTTCTTCGGTTTCCTAAGTGTTTCTTGGATGGTTTGGATTTGATGAATCTGTTGTTAGATTTGATTTCTGTTCAATCTGTTTTATCTGAAAGTTGAGTTGGCCAATTTCCTCTCAAATTTCTGGTTGTGTTATTAATCATGGAACTTTTCAAATCCAATAGCTCGAGGCTTAGAAATGCAGATGATTGAACCTAATTTTCTTTGGTACAACTTGATGTCATCATAGTAAATTTCTTGAATGAATGAATAAATGAAAAGCATCCGCAGTCACAAGATTTCTTGCTTATGGTTTCTTTGATAGTACAAAATTCAGAACCAAATAAATCAACCACAGTTTTAAGCTACATAGAGAAAAGAACTCATACTGTACAGTATTATCATTAACCTAACACAGTCTTCATCAAACATTTTCAAGGGGAAATGAAGTTTAGTGTTTTTCTAGATGTTGTTGCATAGACAGGTTTGGGAAACTTAGTTTCCAGGAAGTATTTCTTGTATCTCTTTGGAATTTGATCTTTTTTGTCCAGTTAGTGAACTTGTTCTATGCTTTGCTCGATATAGAGAAAAAAAATGTTCCTGTTTATGGCGCCTGATGTTATTTGTGGTGTTTAACACCCTGCAATGATTTGAGACCTTAGACTTCTTGTTATACGCTATGGAATTGAATATTCAGTGGCCTTTCTGAAGGAACTGCAGGATTTGATTACTGTGAATTCTATTAACTAGTATTACATTATACCGAATCAGATCGCTCACAGAGATCGGTTACAGTGTTGGTAGTAGATATGTTTGTCATTATCCCTTTTTAGATCTTCAGTATTTGCAGCAATGTCCATAATCGCTTTTGGGTTTATGAACGTTTTCATATGGTAGTGAAGCTAGACTATAGAGCAACTTCAGATTTTGCTTGCAGTGAATTGATGTGGGTTTTCTGTTTAACAGGCCAATGGCTGCTTAGGGGTAACTGAAAGTGTGTATTAAGAAGTTTGAGCTTGTTTCCTGTTATCAGAGGATTCCTGGGCAGACCCTAAATCCGAGAATACTATAATAGAGTCATGGTTTCGGAACCTGAGCTAATTAAGAGCGCTGGAGGTTCAATTAGGGTAGGAACCACTGGTACAATCAGTTCCCTGATAACCAAGGAAATGGATAACAGAAACAGTGCACAAAAACACACACCAATATCTACTAAAAGAAAACCAGCAACGATCCCACTTGCACTTCCGTCTGGGTCTACTCCAAGAACAAGTCTACAGCGAAGACGGACAACGAATGAGGCGAGTAGTAGCAGCAACAGCAGTAGTACCAGTACAAGTAATGTCAATCGAAGAAGCTCCACAAGTTCGGCAAGACAGAGCACCGGAAAAAAGAGTACCCATGATCTTCCAATGCTTGGGTCTGAAGATATTCCTTCGGAGAGAACTCCTTACAGGGCTACTAGCTCCAACAAGAAAGGACCTAATATTGTTGAAGTAGTGGACATAAAATGTGGGAAGTCAGAAAAATCATGGTCCACTCCTATATCCAGTCGACTAAAGAAGCTTGGTTTTTCAAAGCTTTCAGTATCGATTGGGTAATCGCTTGTAACTTAGAGGTTTCTTCACATGGATTCTTTAAATCATGATGAAGAATGAACACTCAGTATTCTATCCCAATTTCAACTAATTGTTCGAAACTTCCATAGCTTAACAAAAGCATGATACGAGGTGCTTGTTGCTGCGTCTTTTCTTCCTTGTAGTGTACATGTAACCAGAATTCCTTGAAAGCTTGTACTAATAAAACAACAATACGAGTATCAAATCTCTCTTTTAGTTAAAGCATTTTGTAATCGAAAAATTAAGGAGACCCATGGAAACAAGTTTTTGATAGAATTGTTCCAACTTTCATTTAATAGTCTGGATGTACTCGTAGCTTGAGGTCCTAGAGATTTTGTCCTGCACTGAAGATGCAACTGATGATGATGTTCAGATGAGTACAGCCTCGATCCATCTAAGGCTGCAGCCTTTTACTTGGTTTATTCATAGCAAGTCTTAGAAGGATCGACAAGTTAATCCCTGGGTGATTTCAACACGGCTGCGCATATACTCTCAGTACTATGAGGCAGCAGTCAATTCCAGTTGTTTACGTCTTAGCCAGACACAATTCATGATCTATTTACTCCTTCAGTACTTTTGTAAACATACACATGGTATGTTTATTGAAATTTGTGGGACTCGGATGCAATGAGCGTGGGCCTGATATCTTAAACTTTATCACTCTTTAGTGTATGCATTTTTGGTGCTGAGCTCTTGTCCAATTCTAGGAAACCTATTTTGAGGCATACTAGATTTTTTTGAGGCATACTAGATAATGCCAAAATAGGGTCACTAAATAAAAAACAATATCACCCCTCATCCATCATTTTTGATAATGGCATAACTACCCTTATATAATTAGTGTAAATGATTATGATTAGAATTGATTAATTATGAATTTTAAGGATTGGTTAAACATTAAATTATTAGTGGTGAATTAATAGAAAAATCAAATTTATGTGAGAGAGTTGGGATTTTTGAGAGGAGGAAGAAGAAGAAGTGAAGAAAAAAAGCTTGGGTTTTGACTTTTGAGATTTTAGTGATTAGAAGTGACCAAAATGTGTGATTCAAATCAGAGGTAAACTTCTATCGAGGTTTAATTTCCTTTTATAAGTTGAATCTGCCAAAAAATTGAATTTTTAAAACCCAGATTTGCCGACCAGATGAACAGTTCGGCTGATAACTTTTGAGCCGAACCTCTGTTTTTTTGAAATTATACCTAGGTTCGGCTGATAACCTAGGTATAATTTCAAAAAAACAGAGGTTCGGCTCAAAAGTTATCAGCCGAACTTCACTCAGAAACTGAATCATCCACTAGGTTCGGCTTGAAAAATTGAGGTTCGGCTGGAAAATTGAGTTTCGGCCGAAAATATTGTAAAGTCGCATTAGCCGAACATAGTGTTTCTCTGAATCATACACCAAGTTCGGCTCAAAATTGATACTGCAAGATCAGCCGAACTGATCTTCTGAAAACCCTAATTTCATCTTTGAAATCACATTCTACCGATCAAACAAAATAAAATCAATCAAAAACAAGATGGGTTTGTTACGCATACATTCTAAAATACATCTAAGAGCAATTGAGATTTGGATTTCGCATTCCAACATCGCTCACTTCGATTCGTGTTTCCTTTGTTTGATTAATTTCTTTATTGAATTGGAGTCCTACATGTTTAAGTTTAAAGTTTATTTTGATTTTTAATTTGGAAAATTTCTTGTTTGGTCCTAAGCCCATAAGTTTATTTATAGCAGGGTCCAACTAGATTTTACTCTTATTCTAAGGTCCAAAGTTATTTGAAAACATGGAAATGACTAATATACCCCACTGTTTAAGTACGTGTGAAATAACATACTTCTACCAAATCGGGATTTTATTTATCTGGAGGTCCAAATTTAATTAAAACATATAAAGGACCATAGATTTGAGTACATATCTGCTACACTGTTTACAAATTTGAGTACATATCTGCCACAGTGCTTACAAATATGAGTACATATCTGCTACACTACTTAGGAATCTGAGTACTCCTCAATTCACTTTACTTTATTGCAGCACCAGCACCTCTGCAGTCAACCATTCACCACTTCCTTCAGCTCCATCTTCTCAGTAATCTTCTATCTTGCTGCATCACAATCTTCTTAGCTTAAACCACAACTGCAACAGCTACATCAACACCATTGTCATTTCAATTCAGCTGCAACACAGACTTGTTCTTCTTCCCTGTTTAAACAGCACTACCATCTTCATAAACCCATTGAGACGAACATCTCATCCACTGATTTTGTTCACAGTAATCACCACCTACAAGTGGATTATGACATATAACTTTGGACATCTTGAGCCACTGCATTATGTATAACTGATTTAGTTCAGGCATCTTCTGCTGCTTCTCGTCATCTTTTTTCCTTGTTTGAATGTTGGGTCAACACCCCAAGCACCCCAAAGTCATCTGTAAAGGAGCAAAAACAGTCAGTGCAATAAGGGTATTTTAATATATGTAGAAAATATTTACAATTTAAAATCAATGGAATATGTTTAGATGCGATTCGTCGAAGGTAATCAAGGAAAACTTTTGTTGTGGAATGGTGTTTCCATACTTCTAGTGATCGCCTACTTCGGGTCAGAATTCAGTTTTTTCGGAAGTTTGAATTTCTCTAAATCCATACACTTCCCACTTATAGATAACAACATGCAGTATATATCTCTATAGATATAAAAACCGAAATTAGCAAAATGCAAATGGATAGCAAATTCAAATTAAGCTCTTCCCATTTTCTATTTGACAAAAATTATGTGAGAAGGAATATTACTTAAAACTGCATGAAGACTGTAGAAATACTAACTAAGCATACCTTGAGCCACTGCATTATGTAAGATAATACCATGTCCTCCATTAACACGAAAAGTTTGAAAAAGAGGTTAGTGTCTTGTACCTAATTATCAATGCAAAAGAATATATCAAATTTGATTGCTAGGATCCATAGTGGAAAGTGGAATCGGTATTTAGCAAAAACTATGACATAGCAAAGGAATCCATATATAGCTAGGTGCATCAGTTAGGTGCACATGGATCTATCACAAAATAAAAAAATGAAAATATATTTTGAAAGAACATCTATCACATGATTCATAAATCTATATGCGGAAAAGAAACTAAGTGGAAGATCTTACGCAGCTGATGTCCATTTGTATAAATTAAGCTCCTTTAGAAAAGCAGTTCTTCGTCTGTGTTACCATGACCTGAGGGACTGGTTTAATAGAGTTTGAACCTTTGTAATCCACCAATACAGCAGCCATGGGATGACTTGACTTTCTCTCATTACTTGCATCCCTACTTGGATGAGATAGCTCTTGAAACTATCAAATGCAAAAAATAATAAAAGCATTGAGACTCTCCCATCCACTCCTCTTTCTTTTTCGCATTATTATTTTAGTTGTTTTAATCCACAATGAAAAACAACCCTACAAAGCAATATGTCTAAACAGTCTCAATAATTTGCAAAATAAGAAGTACCATAAGGAATGCCTGTACTGGTAAATTCAGTAGCCAAATTCAGGCCAGGTTTGCTAATGGAAAACAAAACACTTTTTTCTGATTTGTCTTCAAATCACTTAAAATTTCTAGTCTTGATTTACTTACCAATCAGGTAAATACTTTCCTAAAAAGGGATTAAAATGATTTATTGAAATATGCATCAGTAGTTAAAAAAAGCACGCATTAGTCAATTCCTAAGTTGCAGTACTGAAAACAGATACTGAGCACCACTTATTTTTAAATGTAAAGGAAGAAATTACAGCACTTACCGAGAAAATGAGTGAACTAAGTTTATGAGTAATGTTACCAAGCTCATCAGTACCATCTATGCGGTCACAAAAAACATCATTAAGATGATCCAGAATGAAAGGTTTTCTATACTTCTTTTTCTTCTGTGAAACAGAGTAATACCTGAATGAAGGAATTCCTCCTCTATCTCATCCGTATCTTCAGTTTACATCAGCAACCCAACCTTCTATGTTCCTCCAAATCCATTTGCAACACACCTTCTTTCAAACACACATCACAACCAATTTGTAACTTCATCAAGACCACCACCAATTTCACAAGCTTGCAAATCTGAACCAACAACAACTCATGTTCCTATCATTCAAAATCTGTCATTTCTTGCAATAAGTTCTGAACAGCAGCTCCAGATCATCTCCATATCCAATTCCAGTACTGAATCAAACGTAACAAATAGCATCTATTTCAGTATTTCATATACGTACTGAATCAAACATAACAAGGAGCACTTCCTATCAGTATGCGATATATGTACTGAAGATTCATGAACTACAAATCAACAGTATGACAACAACAGGTGACAGATCTATGAAAAATAAGAGAATCGAAAGACATATTACAGTATTTCACATAAGTACTGAAGGGTGAGACTAAAAAAGGAGCAAAAACACAGCAAATAGCACTTCCTATCAGTATTATACATACATACTCATGGATCGAACCAAAAAAATTGGAAAAACTTCAAATAAAACAAAATTAGAAGAGTTTTGTATCAGTACGCCATATATGTACTGTCAATTCATACACGAAAAACAACTGTAACAAACCTAAAAACCATAAAAGCGTCAATCAAATCGATTTGATTATCTGAGTACAATCAAAAAAACAAATCAAAAGAAGAAAAACCGAACAAAATAATCAAACAAGATGATTAGAAAGCATACCTGGAAACAGAAAACAAATATTCTCCTCGTAAATCATAACGATGCACCATCTTGTTCTTCTTCATTCAAAATAAGCTAGGTTTCTGTGAATACAGGATATACGTATTGTTGTTTCATACAAAAAAACAAATCTAAAAACAACAAAATGGAACTAGTATGATCAAAGCTAATAACGAAATGAACCAAAAACGTGATTATTCATCTAGATCTAGTAAATAATCAAGAAATCAAACATGGAGATCAAAATCTTAATCAAACACCACAACGATTAGACCAAAAAAAAAACAGTTTGTATCAGTATGCCACATATGTACTGCTGATTCATGAACTAAAAAATAATTGTATGTAAAGAATCTATCAAAATAACATAATCGAGAGAGTCTTATTTCAGTATCGAAGATATGTACTTATGAATCAAACAACAACAAGTGATAAAACTAAGATCAAAACAGAATCAAAAGCAATTTGTATCAGTATGCAACATATGTACTGTTGGATAATACCCCTGAAACAACAAACAAGCACGATTTTGATAAAATAAAAAAGCGAAAACAACAAGATAATCAAATCGAAAGTTCAAATATGTTAAAAACATCATAATCTAACCAAAAAATTGAATAATTACGATCAAGATTCATCAAAAACAAACCAAAACAAACAAAAAACGAAACAAGAAAGTGAAAACGTAATCAAAACAATCCGATCTTCACAGATTCAGTTGAAAAAAACAAACAACAGCAGCGGAAAAAGATATTACATAACATACCTGTAAATCTTCAAAGAGATCTTCAGAAAAACTCTAGCTCGTAATCCAAAAGCAGAAGCAAAATTTGAGCAGAAGCAGAAAGAGAGGAGTAGAGCGGATCTCGGATTTGGAAAAAATGGTGATTTTTTTTTAAAGAAATATATATGTACTATCAGGGAATGGGTAGTTTGGGTATTTTTAAAAGTGGATTATGACATCCCGCACGTGTACCGGACCAGGGAATAAAAAATTTGGTCCAATTTTCTCTTTTTCTTTTTATTATGGACCTCTAATTACTGGGATTTAGTGGGTGGACCTGCCATTAACTAAGACTACGATAATAGTACTTATTGGTAATTCCTACTTCCTTTAACTACTCGGAAAAAAATTAAATTGGAATCAACTTCCGAGACCTATTATTACAACTTGTGAGGGAATAAGGATAACAACTTTGTACGACTAAACTGAATGTTTCATTAAGAAAGAAACAACAAGAGAAAAGTAACCCGGCCAAGCAGTAGATGTGCAAACGGAATTCGTGCAACAGATATGTCCTTGACAGTGTTTTCTATGTACACGTACGTTTTCCAAATGGGCTTACCATTTTGCAATGGGCTTACAATACCACTACCTACCCCTACCGAAAACTACTACCAACCACCTATGCCGTATTTCCGATAATTGTTATTCCGTTTCACTAAGAAAGAAAAAAAGAGGAGAAAAGGAGTCCGAATTTGTGCACCCCTCTAAAATCGAGGTGCACGTTACTGCCTTGTTTATTGGTTGGAATTACGTCCACTAAAACCACTTTACTTCTGTTTCCGATTTTTTTGTTTAATTTTTATTTTCTATTTTAAAATATAAGAAAAATTCTGGTAATGTATAATTTCATTAAAACGTCTCTTCTCTTCCCAACAAAAGGTCAAACAAGTTTGGCAAGTTCAAAATGGTTTGTCCTGTTTTAATTTGATTCATAATGATATGAATCTTGTCAAAATCTTGTTTGTGATTATCTTCTTAAACTCCTACTTCTTAAACCACCACTAATTTCAATTTCATGAACTATAACCAATGAATTTTTCAGTGCAAACACAGATAGAATTAAGAATTTCAACATCATTTAGATGAATTTCCTGTTTTAAATTCAAAAATCATCAGTAAATCATCTAAACCATGTATGTCTGACTGTGTATATGCAATCAAGTAGGTATATGCATATAGATTGAAGTTGCTTCCAAGTTCCACGATGTTGGTTCCAATAATGCAATAATGTGTAGAGAAGTGGCTTGATCCCGTTTGATAGAAAGGTCGATTGAGATTATAATTTGGAAACATACCAAGAGCCCACACCCATATGTATTAGCTTCTTCTCACAGTAATCTTTTTCACCCAAAGTTAACACTAGTTAGTACTTTTCCTCGTAGATTAACAATAACTCAAAACAGCTCCAGAAAAAAAAAAGAAAAACTCAAAAGAACTTAGGGTTAAGAAAAATAAATCCCAAATGCTAGACAGTAACAAGATGAACACAACGATGATGGAGATCGGAGAAGAATAAAAGAAATGGGAGATATTTATTTCTATAATATAAAAATTTCGGAAGATAAAATACTGAAAAGTGGTTTTATGACCGAAAGATCTTCCAATGAGGACATCCGTAACGTGCACCCCGGTTTTAGAGGGGTGCACAAATTTGGACTCGGAGAAAAGTAACCCGGCCAAGCAGTGGATGTTATTATTCTAGCCAGCAGTGTCAATATTCCAAATGTCATAGATGGAGAACCATCACTCGCACTCCGCATATCATAGAAAATGGACCTCACACACTCTTGATCATGAAAATTATTCGCAACACACCTCAATCTTTTAATTGCCTCCTTCTCTGCTAAGAAGCCAGGTATATGCTACCTACACCACCCAATAGATCACAAGAGGTGTGGCCTCTGCTGAGAGGCGATAGGAGGCCAATTTTTTCCCTCGTTGAATACAGAATCTAACTGCTACATCCATGTCCATAATCTGATTCAAATTTGCTTCTCTCTATCACTAGATTGTCCGCTCAATTTATTTATTTTTCCGTTGGAATATTTATTTACGTAAAAAAGGTAATTGGGAGATAAAAAAAAGAAGATACAATAGGTAAAAATGAATTAACATTTTCTTCTGCCCTGCCCTCTCTCCTCCTAACGACTCTTTTTTTCAACCAACTTCTCCTTTTTCCTTTTTTTTTTTTTTTTTTTTTTTTTGTAAGTTAAGTGCATTCAAAAGAACTAACTTAGGGAGTTAGTAACCCTTACATCATAATAAGTAGAGCCATCCAATGTAGGATTGGAGATATCCATCCTACCATTAGATTTATCTACTTCAAAAGCATTTTTAATACAAAAGGGAGGAGTTTTACTCCAATTCAAAGTCTGCCTAAAGGATTTAGCCTCCTTAGCCAAGATATCTGCTGCATTATTTGCAGCTCTAGGAACATAAAAAAAACCTAAATTTTTTTGACAAAGATTAAATTCACTCTTGACTTCCTCCATTATGGCTTGATTCTGCCATTCAATTCCTGATTCTTTTCCATTCACATAGTCAATGAGGTTTTTACAGTCTCCTTCAACCAAAAAGTTGGTCAGTCCATGTTCAACTGCCCATTTCGCTCCTTGTCTCATACCTATTGCTTCCGCTTCTTCAGCGGTAGAAGCTGAGATTGGTCCTGCTCTGCTTTGCTCAAATTCACCTGCATCATTTCGGAGAATTAAGGAAAAACCTGCAGGCAAAGTCTTAGAATTCCAGGCTGCATCTATATTGATCTTCAATTGTTTTTTCTTTGGAGGGGACCAAGTACTAGAAATGAAGTCCTTATTTTTCACCAGAGTAATAGAATGATTGCTCCAAAAGTCTAAGTATCTTTGGATTTCTAAACTTAAATGAGCACTGGATTGTTTAGTTTTTTTCAAAAACCCTACTGCATCTCTCCTTCCATATGAACCAAGCTTTTGTTAAAATGAGCTCTATAGAGATAGTTGGGTTTAATTTTCTCATCCATTGCTTACAGATATCTAGGAAGGTAGTAGAACTATGAAAACATGGTACCACAGGATTTGGTTCAGCAGCCCAAACAACTTTAGCATAAGGACAGAAAATCAGAATATGTTCTATAGATTCCTCTTCAGTGCACCCAAAAGAACAGTAAGGATGAACATCTTCCATAAATTTGGATAATTTCAAATTTGTTGACATGGCATTTTGTAAGCATTTCCATGCAATTTTTTTTATTCTATCAGAAATATCTAGACTCCAAAGTCTTTTCCAGAAAGAATCAGGTTGTCCTAAGTTATAATGATTCACAGTTTTCTCATTCAATTTATTATACATGGATTTAACAGTAAAAATACCAAACTTAGTAATGAGCCATCTTAAAGTATCATATTTGCCTTTTGCTATGTATTAATAATCATTTCAGTAATATGACTAGGGAACATTTCCAAAATTAAAGTAGAATTCCACTTCTTTGTGATTGGATCAATAAGATCTTTCACAAGTGTTAAATGGTTGTTTATGACTGTTTTCCAATTACTAAGATTATTTTCCAAGCTAGGGATCCACTTGTCATCCCAAATATTAGTATTATTACCATCCCCTATTTCCCAAATGCTATTTTGTTCTACTAATTGTACACCTTTATATATGCATTTCCAAATCCAAGAGCTAGTTGTTAGCTTCTTTGCCTTGAAGGGTGAAGTGTTTCTAAAATATCTAGGTTTTAATTGAGAAACCCAAAGTGCTTTTGGTTCTGTTAAGAGTCTCCAAGCTAGTTTAGCTATCATAGCTAGGTTAATTTTATGATCATTCCTTAGGCATAACCCTCCCTTATGTTTAGGTTTACAAAGACAAGAATAAGATCTAGGATAGTATCCCTTATAGTTTGTTTCTTTGCCCCACCAAAAATCTCTCTGTAATGCATCTATTTTATTAGTAATTTTCTTAGGTAGTATAAAACAGCTCATTTGATAGCTGGCCATACTAGCTAAGGTTGCTTTGTTTAGGACAAGTTTGGTTGTTTGAGCAAGCATTTTGCCCATCCAAATTTTTATTTTATTTTCCATCTTAGAAACTAAATCCTCAAAAAAAATTATTTTTGCCTTAGTAATGAAAAGACGGGTTCCTAAGTAGGAGTCTAGGGGGTTAATTTTTTTTATTTTTAAAGTTTACTTATCATTCTTTGATGTTTAGGTTGTATTTTTTTACTAAAGAATATCCCATATTTCTCAAAATTTATTAGTTGCCCAGATGCTTTGCCAAAGGAGTCAATTAGGGCCAGAATGTTGTATTCCTTTAAGTCTTCTCTAATTAATAACAAACAATCATCAGCAAAACATAGATGTGAAATAGGACTATTCTTAGGGGTTATTTTTACTCCATTTACTAACTTCTCTTCCTCTCCTGCTAAAATCATTCTGGAGAAGATCTCCATACAAATGATGAATAAGTATGGAGATAGAGGATCACCTTGCCTGAGTCCCCTAGAAGGTTTGAAATACTCTCATAGACTTCCATTGAGTAAGACAGCAATAAAAGAGGTAGAAATACACTGGTAAATGAGGTTACAAAAGGTATCATCAAAGCCAAATGCTTTCATAGAGGACATCAGGAAATTCCAATCAATTCTGTCAAAATCCTTGGACATATCAATCTTTATTCCCATTCCAGCATGTTTAGCCTTCTTTTTCTTAAAGGAATGAATTATCTCTTGAGCAATTATGATATTATCAGAGATTTGCCTTTTAGATAGAAAGGCAGCTTGGAATGGGGAGATTAAAGAATTGAGAAGAGGTTTCATCCTATTTGATAATATCTTAGCAATGATTTTATAGATAGTACTACAAAGACCAATTGGTATGAAAGCACTTGGATCTTTAAGGTGCCTACTTTTAGGGATTAAGAATAAAAATGTTTTATTAAATTCAGGGTGTAAAACACCTGTTTCAAAGAAACACTGGATAGAAGAAACAACTTGATCACCCACAGTTTCCCAATTTAGTTTAAAGAAACTGATTGGGAAACCATCTGGGCCAGGGGACTTGTTTGGTTTCAATTTTTTTATTACTTGCCATATTTCCTCCGTAGAAGGAATAGAGTTAAGGACTACATTCATATCAGGTGTAATGCAAGCAGCTATGTTCTGGAAGATCACAGGGTTAGGAGAAGGAGGAGGGGAAGGGACAGAGAAAAGATTTGAGAAGTAATCCTTCAAAGATTCTTGAATTTCTTCTCTTTTAAAGGAAATTTCATTATCTTTTCTCTTAAGGCATTCTATATTGTTCCACTTTCTTCTTTTTAGAGTTTTAGTATGGAAAAATTTAGTATTCTTTTCACCTAGTTGTACAAGGTTATCTCTAGATTGTTGTTTTGCTATGGATTCTTGAGTTGCATAGAGGTTTTCTAACAGAGAAAGTTTTTCTTTAGTCTTGGTTTCCTTTGATGGACAAAATTAGATTTGTTTAAATTGTCTATTTGGACTAGTAATTGTTTTATTTGCTTAGAGGGGAGACCAAAGATGTGTTTTCTCCAGTAATCTAAGTTAGTTTGAACAGTCTTGAGATTCAAGATCAAAGAGTTTGTAGGATTCTCATTTATGATATGGTTCCATGATTCTCTGATAGTTTGAACACAAAAGCTATCCTTTTGCCAGGTATCGTAAAATTTAAATATTGAGGTTGTTTTGGTAAACGTAGTATCTAGGTTCAAAGCTATAGGGCAATGATCAGAACCTGCAGCCACAAGATGTGACAATTTAAATGTGGAGGTTGTTTCCTTTATCAAAATCTTTAATCCAATGCAATCTGAGTAATCTTCCCATCTGGTTTTCGATCCCAAGCCAGATGGGGATCTAGGAAAGGGGTTAAAGTCATCAAATGTTGTCCTGATTCTGTTCGATTTCTCACCAATCTGATAATCCGGGTTCTGTTTTCTTCATTCATCTCATTCATCATCTGCATCCTGCATTGATTAAGATTCCGCATTCATAAAATAACTACTAGGTATTATTCATAATTCGTATATATTTTCAATTTTCTCCGAGATTGGGATATGTATTTACTTCATCTTGCTAGGAGATTAATTTTAGTCAGCCCATTTTTGAGTTTTTTTGAGGATGGATTTGTCTTTGATAGTGAAATGGTCAGCTAACAAATAATGATTAGAATAGTAGCATACAGACACCTTAATAATTTGACGATAACCATAGTAATAGAAAATAAACATATCTACAAACACAAAAATAAAACAGCCAGGAAATTCAACGAAAACATCAAATCTACATCAACAACACTACATACTGAATGCTTAAAACTTGTTCTTGACCTTTCTTAATAATTGGACTTTAGTTCTTCTCTTAGTCTATGTTGCTTTCTTGAATATTCACTCCTCATCTTATGAATCGTCCACCAATATTAAACCCTCATCCCTCTCTTGCCGATAGATATCAGACTTTTCATGCACATAAGCATAATCCATGCCTAGTGGATATTCAGATAGGAAATAAGTGGAGGTTACTGGAACACCGGTAGCCAATCTAGTATGAAGGTCTTTGATAGCCTGTTTTCCCAATCTCTCATTCTCCGTCGTGCTCAAATTGCAAAGACCCAATCTCTGTGCTTGAGCAGGATACAAGAATGCTTCCTGTTGACAGTTTGCACATTGATAATATTGCATTCGATTCAATTGTCCCTCCTGACATCGTATCACCTTAGTAGATGAAACTGGTGCCCCTAATGGAATCCTAAAATGATTACAAGCCATCTCTCTGTTCTCCATTCTCTCTGTTCATGTTATCTATAGTTTGCCTCATTGGAACCGGATTGCGGTTTTATAGTCTAAGTTAACCCTTGGGTTTCCCTTTGCATTTACGTCATTTATTTCTCTATACGTTTAATTGAAACATATTCAGTCCCCTTATCCTCTCGTGTTCTTCGTCTTCCCTGAAATTTTTTGCTTAATGAATGATGCATTAATTGGATACAGGCTATCATAGACATTCCTTTAGTCTTCTATCTCTTTAACACCTATCTGTGCAACTTCCTTGACTAGTAACACCATTTGATACTTCCTTACCTAGGTTTAGTTATAAACATTATGTTTTACTATCATCTCTAGACTCCTAGTAACCCAATGTGTAGCCCTTTACGTTCCCGAAAATTAACAACGTATGGTTTTAGTCAAACTGTTTTTGCATTTAATTTCTGCTGCTGATGAATCTTGTTGAGTGATACTTGTCTCTGATTTTGACACCTCTATGTTGTCTAATCCTAGGTAATTAATGATCCCTGAAACCTAGTTGCCTTTCTCTCTAGCCGTTTGCTGCCTGTTTTTGATTGGCCGAGGTATAATTTAAATATTACACCTTACTTTAATTAAAATGTGTTTCTCGAGATTTCAAATCTGCTGGAATATGTCAGACATTACTTAAACCTTAGAGTACTTTAAACTTCTTTCTTCTTCATTGCTCTTCAACAGTTCTACCTCCTCTCTTGCGAGTTTACTCATTCTTATCCATCTGATTCTAGTTAACTTCTTTCTTATTCATTATGAGTAGCTACAACTTATACAAGCATCTTAGTGGACTTTCTGTAGCTCAGAGATATGATAACTACACTAACATTGGTATCCTACCAACTCCACATGCGTTAATGAGAGAATTTGGCATTAAAGACAACAACATTTTGGCTAGAATTTTCTCAACTGAAATCTGCAAAACTGAAGATATAAGAGGTGTCCTACATCACTTCTGGGGGCTTAATATAGGGTTTCAAATCAGAGTGGTTGATCCAAAGCTCTTTATCATTAATTTTCGTACAACGGAAGACCTTAAATGGATTGCTTTGAATGGTCCCTGGTACACATATGGTAATGTGATGTCGGCAAGATCGGATTTTCCAGGTATGCAAATATCCACTGAAGTCGTTAAGGAAATCCCTCTTTGGGCCTGTATTTCTAACACAAAACATGAACATAGAGCAGGAGAACGCATCGTTTAATAGCTAGTAGGATAGGCGTAGTTAGTAGAGTTGAAAAGGGAAGTTTTGATCACAAGATTCTGCTAAAGTAGACCTTTAGTTATGAAACTCCTTGTTAAAGTAGACCATTATCCTGTCAGAGAGATCTTTTTCACTTACCTCAACCTCCCCTCAAAATTCTTCTCTCATTGCTACCGTTTTGGTCACAAGATTAACCAGTGTGCTATCCTTCAACATAGGCCCTTAGAGGATATTTATGACATCTCTATGCCTTCTCCTGGGCCAGAAGACAATATATTCTGTTTAGACAACACGCCTATCCAAATATGGAATCCTCAAGATAATACTGATGCTCATGGAAACATGGGATCAGTCGAGCCAATCAGTTGAACAAACTCTTATGAGCCAATCAGTCTCAAATCGTGATTATGAGGTTCTAGGCCCGGTAACTTATGATGAAGAAATGCCGCTAGCCTCTAATTCTATCCTAGGAAAGAGAACCTTCCCTTTTAACTTACCGGAAAACTTCATCCGACTGCATGGATCTAGTACCGATCCCGATGAATCGGGTAATTCGGAGACTCACAGAGTCATAAACTCTATGGAACTGGTCCAATTCAACCCAGAACAAGTTATTGGGTTTCAATAAGTTTCAACTATCCCGGAGATCTCTAGACCAGAACCGGAACCCTTTCAAGTTAAAAGAAGATTGTCTTTCTTGACCCCTTCTTTTGAAGATGCACAAGAAAATTTTTCTTCTCCGCTCTCTACTGAATCCATTGCATCTTCAATTGTAGCATCTCATGATAACTCGCTTAAGTCAGGCATAAATGCACCGCATCCATCATTTGCATCTCCCATAACTCAGCCTTAATCTGCTTTCAAACTGTCAGTCCCGGATTTCATATCTTCTTCATCTTCTGAGGAGCTCCGAATTTCGGTTTCATATTCGGACAATTTGCTTACCTTTAATAATATGGATCCAATCTTAAAGAACATAATCAAGCAACATATGACTATTTACCAGTTCCTTTCACTCTAGATTCCCCTCCTGCGCCAAAGGTCGAAATCTAGGTAACCCTAAAAACTTCTGAATTACTCAATTCCCTTAATTATTCTTTACTCTTGCCCTGAATTGATTTGTTGTTCATATAGTTAAATAACTACTCCCGGTTTTGCCTTGATTTGAATTTTGCTCATAAGGTTTAATTTCTAGATTTCAATCTTAGCATAAATTGCATAGTTTTCTTGTTCCAATTTACAATATGAAAATTATAGCTTGGAATATTCAAGGGTGTGGTAACCCTTTTACACAAAACCATCTTAATCAGCTAATTAATAATGATAAACCTGAAGAAAAATTTTTTTGTCTGAAACTAAATCTAAGAGGCAATTAGTTAAAAACCTTCTTAAAGAGTACCCCAACACACATATAGTGGATCCTGTAGGTTTAGCTGGAGGGTTAGCCTTAGGTTGGGTAGATGGATTTTCCTTTGAAATAGTGCATTGGAACTTAAATATGATCAACATTCTGGTACAAACTAATTCTGAGACAAAAAAAATGGCTTCTAACATGTTTTTATGGTAGCCCTTACCCTTCAAATAGAAATGTAGCTTGGGACTTCCTCTCTGATATTTCCAATCAAGTAGATATTAATTCAATGCCTTGGGTTCTACTTGGAAACCTTAATATGATTTTCATCCAAGAAGATAAATTAGGGGGTTTACCCTTCAAGAAGTTTGATAGTGAATACTATCAAAATATTCTACATAAAGCTGGTCTTACAGACTTAAGTTTTAAAGGATATGACTATACTTGGAATAACCATAGAGATAATGTGGCTAATATCCAAGAGAGACTTGATAGAGCTGTGGCCAACATAGAATGGAATAATAGATTCCAAAATGCTGAGTTATCCCATCTTGTAGCAGCTGGTTCTAATCACTGCCCTATAGCTTTAAACTTAGACATTACCCATGCCAAAAATTCTTATACCTTTAAGTTTTATGATACTTGGAAAAAAGAGAGCTCCTGTGTTCAAACTATTATAGAGTCTTGGGATTGTAGTTGCAGGAAATCCTACACTACACCCCTCACAAGATTTCATTAACATTCAACTCATTTTAGATTAACAATCTTAATTTTATTGATGAATCTTTGAAAAATCTTACAAGAAAGGATAAAGGAATCAAGAATAACCACTGATCTAGATTTTCTCTCTCCTATTTACTTGCTTATCAATCAGAAAAGATCTCTCTCTTTCCTTTACAACTGAGCGGCTATTTATAGGGAATTACATAGTGGATGACAGCTAATATGTCATTTATTTTAGGATATGGCTTGCGACATTCTCGTGACCTTACAAATGTTAATCTCGCAAACTCTCTAATTTTCACAGGACCATCACATTTTTCTCATGATTTAGCTGACGTCGTTTCTTATTTCGTTTCTGAAGTTATTCTGCGACGCTGCCGTGTTGTGTTGTTAATAATTTCGCTGAGGCGTTATTGCTGCGAGATTCTGATCCTACATCTTGCCTCTTCTCATATCTTCTTTGCGAAGTAGAGAATGATGTGAGAAATGCCGCAGTTGTTCATCTCTTCATATTCAGCATTTATCACACATATTCTTTCTTCCATCTATTTCTTGACACGTCTTCTGTAACCGCTGATTTTCATCCGCTCACGTCTTTTCGCATTAATGGTTTTTATTTCTTCGAGTAAAAAAAATCTTCTTTATATATTCTTCTTACTCTTCTTTCCATTTTCTTTTTACTTTCTCTTTTCTTTTTATTCTCTCATCTCTGCAACTCTATTGTTCTTCCGTAAGTTCTACTACTGTAATTCTTCCCTCTTCAATCTTCTTACTTTTTATCCATTCCCATACTCTATATTCAGATATGCCTCCAAGTGGCCACAAACATGAGAAAAACTTAAAAGACGTCCAAAAACGATCTTGCTGAGAAAGGTTTCACACTTTCTACCATTCCTGGTGAAAGTGCCAAGTCAATTATTTCTATCAAACTTTTCTCTGATCAACATTGTGATGATCAATCAATCATAATTTAGCTAGGTCAAATCCTCGCAGGTCTCCCCATTCCTCTTTATGACCCAGATATTCCTCTGTTCTATGAAATTCTCGCTCACCCGGGATTTTCGCGAGCTATCTTCCAATTGAGTGGGGATTTCATCCGTCTGATGCTGGAGTTCGCTAACCGTGGTGCTGGTAAAGGATCTCTTTACTCCAAAGAACTTAGGGATCCTAAATTCGCAGACTTGGAGATAATTGCTGAAAAATACACAGTAGCGAGTTTCTTTGAAAATTATGAATTGATCTCCATGAAAAAAGAGAATACTCGCTGGGGTATTCGCTTGAAAAGGAAAGATAATATTGATGAAGCTAAAATACTCATGCAAGACATTGATTGGAACTCTGGTAAGAACACAACTCCTCGCCAATCCAAAGATGATAAATGGTGTGTTTTTCCCTTGATGCTGAAAGGACCTTACATTGCTAGGTCAAATGTTCTTCCTGAGAATCTCGCTTCCTATCAACCTTGGGTATTCTCTTGGCCCGAGAAGGAGAAAGAGGTATGTCTCTTCCAGTTTCACCCACTTTACATTTCTTTATTTATCTTTATTCTTTTGTTCGCTGATTCTTGCGAAATTCTACAGATCCAGAAACTGAAAGATAGCTATCACAGGTTTGGGAAGGCTAGTACCTTGTTAGCTCTTCGCTCATACACATATGAGGTAAGAAATATTCTCTTATGATTTTAAATAGTATATTGTTGCCTCTATTTCTTATTTCTATATGTGTGTGAAGATTATTGCTGAAATAGAAGAGCCTGTGAATGTTGCGAAGACTGGTGATAAAGGAAAAGGTGCTCTTCGCAGGGAAAAACCAACTGCTCCTCCTTCAAAGAAGAGAAAAATACGTTCTTCCTCTCCTTCAAATATTCCTTCTCATGAAAATTCCGAGAGTGATGAGGATGATGAGGATAATGATGACCTTGCTGCAAATGAAGATTCTCCATCTGAATCTTCTATGGCTAAGCTCTCTGGCCTCTTTTCTGATTCTTTGCAAGGAATGGGAGATAGTCAATTCGCTAATACCTGCAAAGCTCTCGCTACGATTTGCGATGTTCCTTTATTGGATGGTGATAATTCTCTTCATGGAGTTTCTAGATCGCTACGAAAGCATAATAGTCTGGTATGCTTTCGTCCTTTTACTTCTTCATTATTGTAACTCAAAATCTCTTTTTATTTTAATACTTTTTATATTTTCTCGCAGGCTGGAAAAGCTTGTTTCGCTGTTGCCTCAGATCTGGAGAGGAGACGCGAAATTCTTGAAAAGAAGAATCTTCAATTTCGTGTAAAGAATGAGGAACTGGAAACTGAAATCAAAGGTCTTCGCGAGAAGAACAAAAAACTAGAAATTGATTCTTCTTCGTACAGGAACAAAATCTCTAGCCTTCAGCAAGCTAATAATCAACTCTATGGTATGTTACTTTTCTCCTTTCCCTTCATTCATTCGTCCTGTTGTTTTATCTTATTTAATTGATCCTTTTTGCAGACATTTATGGTCTTTCTGATGAAGCTACTATTCTTCGTTCATTTCCTAATGCCTTGGATAATGATACCCTTCTTGAGCGTCTTAGTAAATCTTTAAATAGTTTCTTAAATGATAGAATTTCATCTCTTTCTATGAATGAACTGAGATCCAAATTTCTTCTCTTAGAGATTGACCATAGATCTAGATTAGGCTTAACCAATCGATTTAAGCGTCTCTTTATTAGTTCTAAAGAGAAAATCAATGAGCTAAGAACCAAAATTAGCGGTCTCATAGATGATAAGGATCGCATCTATGATCAAGGTGCTAAGGCTCTGGCGAAATTCCAAGAGACCCTTCTTGAAGTTCAACTTGAACGAGATGAAGCTAACTGCAAGAACATCGAGCTCTGTGAAAGAGAAAACCAAATTCGTTCTCGTCTCCTTATAAATAATGAGGATGAATTCGCTTGGGCTGCGAAAATCTTAGACGATGCTAGAAAAGATTTAGGTGTAAATGTTAGTCTCCAAGTTGAGCATATAGCCTTGATTAGAGATATGATTTTTGACAGAGAAGGTTATTAACTGTTCTTCTTCACTAATCTTTTGTTTCTTATGAATTTTCATCAATTATTAATTGATTGCCTTTTGCTCGCAGATTCTGAAAGTATATATCGCGAAAGAATTGAGGAACTTGAAGCTGAAAAAGAGGAACTCGCAAAGAATTTTTCTTCTCGCAACGACAAGTATTCTAGATTAAAGAATCAAATCAAGATCACTGTTGCGAAATTTAAGAACGTTGCTATGCATTTTCGCAATCAAACTATTCAAAAAGTTTGTGATGACCATAGTATTCCTCATTCTGATTATCCTTGTCTATTGGAGGAGATCCCAAAGAACATTCCTAGTCTGACTATTTCTGATAGCAAAGCTGATGATGAAGAATCTGATGGTGATGAAGGTTCTGATGGAGATAAAAGTTCTGATGCAGACGAAGAAGGGGACAAATCTGATGAAGATGATGAAGGATCAACTAAGTAGTAGTCTTTGTTTCTTTATTTAATCTTCTGTAATACTTGTACATTTATTCCTCCTTTCTGTATATTTGCGAATTCTTTTGGTTCTCCATAATCCGTAATATATGAGTTTCTTTTATTTTGACCTGCATTCATTAAAACAATTCTTCCTTGCAATATGGTTAATCAATATAATCATTAATTTTTTAATTTTTGCGTAAATCTATCATGTGGAGACAAATAACATTTTCTAATTTCATTCATTCCCATACTTTCCTCTGTTATTTGTATCCAAATGAGAGATTTTGCAGATTTTTCTTATTTTGTGCCTCAACTTCGCAGTTGTTTATGTATAATTTCGCAATCATATGCAAAGTGAATTTTGATTCTTTTCAAAATCTCATCCCTGTGTGGTCTTATTTTTCCTTCCTAGTTAAAGGTCTTATTATGCCACCTCTTGTCATTTCGACAAAATCGCAGGACGTCCTTGCACTTTCATGCAAAAACCGGTTGATCTTATCTTAACTTTTTTCTTTTGTATTATGGACTCTTCAGGAATATGGCGACAATATAACAGGCCTAAATATTCTTGCGAAAATAAAGCCCCATTACATTGCCGTCTTGCGACGAAATCGCAGGACGTCTTCGCACTTTCATGCGAAAACCTATTGATCACGTCTTATCTTTTTCTTTAGTATTATTGCCTCTTTAGGATTGTTGCACAAATATGACAAGCCTTAATACCCTTGCGAGTAAAAAGCCTCATGACATTTGCGTCGTAAGACACTTATCAGCTCCCTAATGGAGGGTGCCGCCCTTATCTCCCCCCTGGTTTGCCCCTTCAAGGAGGCGTACTTCTACCATACAAGGTTAGGTCCTCCCATCCAGTCATAACAACAACCAGTTATTTTCGCAACCTATTATCCCTTTACCTATAGGGTTTATGGTTACGAGACTGCACCTTAAGTGGGGTTTTCTTCGGGCCGAGTGCAGTATAAGCCAAGACTTGTCAAGAATGGCAAGGTATGCTCCAGACGCCCCTGGCACTCTTGACTCAACCGTGTACCTCGGCGCCTTGATCAGATTCTGCACTCCTTGGGAGAGTCCTTATTACCTTAGTCGCCCAACCTAAGTCATATGCTTAAGCTGAGAATCCAAGGTGCCTCTCCCGGATGGGATTGACCCCAAATCTCCATGACTCAGGTTCCGGTGGCGGTGTAGCTTTTCCCTGAGCCATGTAATAGGTACCCCCTTATATGACGTACTTTAGGTCTTACATTTTCCTCTTGCGAAATTTTATTCGCGAACTAGGGTATACGCCATAAAGGTTCGCCCCTTTCTCTTTTTTCATTGTTCTCTGATTGTCTTTTGTAGAATTCATTATCTCTGCGAGATTCTTGCACATCATCATATTGTATTTGCATTTCGCAATCTCAATTTTGTCATTCAATAAAATGTATTTTTGAGAATTTTATTTATTGCGAGAGTGTCGCAACAAACCAATCATTCATACATTACCTTTGCTATCCTCTGTTTCTTTGTTATTTTCTGCTACTGCTTCCTTGGTAGTGGTATGTTCACCATTTTTTATTATGAGCTAGCATTATTTCGTAACATCTCTTCTTCTTTTCTTTCAATTGCATCCACCATCAACCTCTCACTTCTTTGTGTCTCTTTGATTTTGTGTCGCCAATTTTCCTTCTTGTTTGCTCTTCCTTCGCAGGATTCTACCTCAGTTTCGTAACACCTCTTTCCTTCAACCCAATCTCCCTTTATGATTCCTACACCGCTGGGGTGAGGGAATTTGATGCACTGGTGGAAAGTTGAAGCTACACCTAGAATCCCATGTATCCAAGGTCGACCAATTAATGCATTGTAGGGTGATTCTATATCAATGACACGGAATAGGATTTCAGAAGATATTCCCTTCAATGGAATTCGCATAGTAACCTCCCCTTTAGGCTTGTTGGCAGTACCATAAAACCATATATCTTATATGTTGATGGTATAAGATCATCATCTCTTCCTCCCATAGTTTTATAAGTATGATTAAATAAGATGTTCACAGAGCTTCCAGTATCGATTAGAATCCTATTAATTTCCCATGAATCTTCAGCTTCATCATCCTCATCTTCTTTCGGTTTTGGATTAATTTCTAATTCTACTACCAATGGATTATCATGTACCTCTTCACCTTCGGGGATTTCTTCTGCGGTAAAAGAAATAATCTGTTTCTGTCATTCCTCTAGTGATGAGATTTTCGCAATATTCATAATTTCTCTTCCATCATTGTCTCTTGAGAACACTCTACTCAAAACATTGTCATGAAAATCTTCAATTGTCTTGTATGAATGTACGATAGAGTGACAGAATAGATTCTTTGCATTTGCACCAACTTCTATGAAGATTGTTTCATTCTTTTTCATCGTGTTTACTTTGTGATGCTCTGGTGGTGGTGGCAATGGTTGAGATTGTGGGTGCCCTACCAAAAATTGGTTTAGTTTTCCTTGATCTATCATTCTCAGAATAATTCTTTTTACATTTCTGCAATCATTTGTAGTATGTCCATGAAAATGATGATAAGAAAAAAACTCATGACTTCTGTGGTTTGGAGGTGGTTCCGTTCCCATGTTCCATGGTGTTGGTATATTCTCCATCAAAATTATAGCTTCTCATATTTTCTCCACACTTGCATTTAGAGGTGGCATCTTGATTTCTTCCCATACCACCTTGTGACCTCCTTGTCCTCTATTATAGTTTTGTCTTTGACCTCCATAAGTTTCTTGCGGCTGATCGAGTCTTTGAATTTTGTTATTTCCACCACGATTGTAGAAATTTCTTTCTCTTTCATACTCTTCTTGATCTCGGCTTCCCATAGCCACCAGTTTCTGTTGATTGTTGCACGTCACCTTTTCTTGTTGTACTTGCGAAGTACTCGCCACTGTGTTTATTAGTTTGGGTAATAAGCTTGCATTTGCTGTTTGTGAACTGGTGTTCGCAACCGGATATGATTCCATTTCATTTTGCCTTTCCTCTAGAGCAATATATTCTTCCTGAAGTTCTCGCAATTCAGTCATTGTGATTGTATTCTTGACTCTGAAAATTTGGATATACAATAGGTTGGTTGCAAACACAACATTGATAAATGATAAGATAAGATATCTCTCATCTACACGGCCAGCCATTTCGCTACACATAGTCCTCCATCTTTTAGTTAGGTGCTTCAAACTTTCGCCAATCCTTTGTTTTAATCCAAACACGTCTTCAATACCAGGTCGCGAAGAATTATTACTTATATATTCCCCCAGGAATGTAGTCTGCAAATGATTGAAGGATGTTATTGTATTCTTTGGTAGACCTTCGAACCATTTTAACGCCTCCCATGTTAAGCTGGATGCGAAATACTTGCATAATACGGCATCATGATTTTCCCATTGCAACATACACCTCACATAAGCTTTAATGTGTTGAATTGCACAAGTTGTTCCATCAAAAATGCTGGTTAATGCGGGCAAATTGAATTTCGGTGGTATTCCTCCTAGTTGTACTTCCCTTGTAAATGGAGTTTTCGCAGCTTCTTCTATAGCTTCATCTAATTGTCTTCTGCCTACTTCTCCTCTACTATTTAGCATTCCTATCATTTCTTCTAATTCTTTTAATATTTGTGTTATTTACACCTGAATTTTGATCCATTGGTCTTTTTAATTTCGCCTCCCTTCTTCTGCGTTCATATCTTTCTTCTCTCGCGAAATTTTGCATTTCTTCTTCATCATCTTCATCTCGTCTTCTTCTGCGATTCTCTTCCTCATCTCTATCTTGAATTCGCATATGATGATGTCTCTCATTTTCCCCTCCATGATTTTGTTCATTTCTTATCAATTTCATTCGCTGTCTTTCAGTTATCCTCTGTACTCTATCATACTCTTCATTGATATTACCGTTATTCCGGTTTTGTGTACGCCTTCTTTCTCGATTGTCGTGATTGTTCAGGCGAATTGTCTCCTGAAGCTCTTGTTCTTCCATTTCCGCTCTCAATCTTTCACGTTCGCAAATTAAATGTGCTTGTTCAGCATAATGTCTTTCAATTTCTTCTTCAATCGTTTGTTGATTTCTTTGAGCTTCTCTCTCATGTAAAATTATCCTTCCTTCCTCTTGATTCCCTTCGCCATCTTGATTATTTTGTCCCTGACGTTGTCTATTCTCTTGATTTCTATCATTTTGCATATCATCAAAAGTTTCATTTTGTGGAACGTAACGATCATCAGTCTTTTCTCTATTTTCACGATGTTCTTCATTAGGATTTGATATTTCTTCTTGAATATTATTTTCGGCATTAATTGTGGGTGAGTTTCGCCTCATCTCTCTTCTAGTCGATCTTGAATATGATTTTGTAATACTTATCGATCTTCTACTCTGTAGTCTTATATTTTCCATCCTCAATTCGTGATTTTGCCTTGTTAGATTCGCACGTTCTTCTGCCTCAGCTCTTCTTTCTTCATGTATTCTTCGTCTCAACGTTTCTAACGCTCTAATTTCCTCATCTCCATGAATTATTCCTTCATCTGCTTCTTGATTTCTCTCTACCTGTCTATGGTTTCTGGTTTGCTGCTCTTCTTCTACTTCTTCTGCTGAATTTGATTGCCAAGTGTGTATACTCACCCTATCATAATCTTATTCCTTCCTTGTATTAGTGTTTGTTGAACTGGTGGTTGAATTTGATTTTCTCCATTATTTCTCATTCTAGTAGATTCTCCCATTTCACTTCTTTCCCTTCCAGCAATTCTCTTGCTTCTTCTAACAATAGTTGGTTGTTCTGATGTATTTCTTCTTCTAGCCATTTCTTCAATGTTAACAAATTGCAAGAGATTATGTAAAATTCTTAACCAACTACTCCAAATCTTCACAAATCTCAATATTAATCTTCAATTTTTTCTAGAATAATCTTCAATCTTTCCCTGTTTCTAGCGCCATTATGTAGTTGCAGGAAATCCTACACTACACCCCTCACAAGATTTCATTAACATTCAACTCATTTTAGATTAACAATCTTAATTTTATTGATGAATCTTTGAACAATCTTATAAGAAAAGATAAAGGAATCAAGAATAACCACTGCTCTAGATTTTCTCTCTCCTATTTACTTGCTTCTCAATCAGAAAAGATCTCTCTCTTTCCTTTACAACTGAGCGGCTATTTATAGGGAATTACATAGTGGATGACAACTAATATGTCATTTATTTTCGGATATGGCTTGCGACATTCTCGCGACCTTACAAATGTTAATCTCGCAAACTCTCTAATTTTCATAGGACCATCACATTTTTCTCATGATTTAGCTGACGTCGTTTATTATTTCGTTTCTGAAGTTATTCTGCGACGCTGCCGTGTTGTGTTGTTAATAATTTCGCTGAGGCATTATTGCTGCAAGATTCTGATCCTACAGGGATCATACCATTAAAAAATCCTACAAATTCTATGATACTGAATCTTCAGTCTGTACAAACCAACTTAGACTATTGGAGAAAACACATTTTTGGACTTCCTTCTAAACAAATTAAGAGATTACTGTCACAAAAACAACTCAAGTTTTGTATACCAAAAGGAAGATAAGATTAAGGATAAACTTACCCAATTAGAAAACCTATATGCATCCCAAGAAGCCATAGATAAAAAACAATCTAGAGACAACCTAGTACAACTAGGTGAAAACAATACCAAATTTTTCCATACCAAAACTTTGAAAAGAAGAAAATGGAATAACATTGAATGCCTTAGGAGAAGATAATGAAATAACTTTCAAAAGAGTAGAAATTCAAGAAACTTTGTCTGATTATTTCTTACAACTCTTCTCAGCCCCTTCACCCTCTCCAACCCACAACCCTTTGCTTTTACAGAATATACAACCATGTATCTCATCTGAAGAGAATTCCATCCTTAACTCTATCCCTTCTGCTGAGGAAATTTGGCAAGTAATAAAACAACTCAAACCAAACAAATCACCAGGTCCTGATGGCTTCCCAGTCAGCTTCTTTAAATTGAATTGGGAAACTGTAGGTGAACAAGTAGTTTCCACCATTCAATGTTTTTTTAAACAGGTGTGCTTCACCCTGAACGCAATAAAACATTCCTCTTCCTAATACCTAAAAGTAGACACCCTAAAGATCCAAGTGGTTTTAGACCAATTGGACTTTGTAACACATTATATAAAATTATAGCCAAGATTTTGACAAATAAGATGAATCCTTTGCTTAATGTTTTAATCTCCCCTTTCCAAGCTGCTTTCCTCTCTAAAAGGAAAATCTCTGACAATATCATTATTGCTCAAGAGATAATTCATTCCTTTAAGAAAAAGAAAGTTAAACATGCTAGAATGGGTATCAAGATTGACATGTCCAAGGCTTTTGATAGAGTTGATTGGGATCTTTTGATTTCTTCAATGAAAGCTTTTGGTTTTGTCAATAGCTTTTGTAATCTCATTCACCAATGTATTTCTACCTCATCCATTGTTGTCTTACTCAATGGAAGTCCAGGAGAATACTTCAAACCTTCTAGGGGTCTTAGGCAAGGGGATCCCCTATCTCCTTATTTATTTATTTATTTATTTATTATCTATATGGAGATATTCTCAAGAATGCTCATATCAGGGGAGGAAGAGAAGTTATTAAATGGCATCAAAATCACCCCTAAGAATAGCCTATTTCACATCCTTTTTTGCTGACGATTGCCTCCTATTCATTAGAGCAGATTTAAGAGAATGCCACAACATTCTTGCTCTAATTGAATCTTTTGGTAAAGCATCAGGACAGCTTATGAATTTTGACAAATCAGGGATATTCTTTAGTAAAAAAGTTCAACCAAAACATCAAAGAATGATAAGAAAATTATTAAAAATAAAAAAAATAAACCATTTAGACAACTACTTAGGAACTCCTCTTTTCATTAATAAGGCAAAGATTAAACTCTTTGAAGGTTTGGTTGAAAATATGGAACACAAAATACAAACCTGGATGGGCAAAATTCTTGCTCAGACCAGCAAACTAGTACTAAATAAGGAAACTTTAGCAAGTATGGCCAGCTATCAAATGAGCTGTTTCATTTTGCCTAAGAAAATTACAAATAAAATAGATGCTTTACAAAGAGATTTTTGGTGGGGAAAAGAAACGGATTGTAAGGGATACTACCCTAAATCCTATTCTTGTCTTTGTAAACCCAAACATAAAGGAGGGTTAGGACTAAGAAATGCTCATAAATTTAACTTAGCTATGATTACTAAACTAGCCTGGAGACTTTTAACTGAGCCAAAAGCCCTATGGGTGTCACAATTAAAACCTAGATATTTTAGAAGTGCTTCCCCTTTCAAGGAAAAAATACCAACAACCAGATCCTGGATTTGGAAATGCATAAGTAAAGGTATCCAACTAGTGGAACAAAATAGTATTTGGGAAATAGGAGATGGTAATAATACTAATATTTGGGAAGATAAATGGATCCCTAACTTGGAAACAACATCAGTAGCTGGAAGACAGCTACTAACTCCCATTTAACACTTGTGAAAGATCTTATAGATCCAATCACTAAGAAGTGGAATTCACAATTAATTCTTGAAATGTTCCCTAATCACATTGTTGAGAAGATCAATAACACTAGAATAGCTAGAGGAAAACCTGATACTTTAAGATGGCTCCTTACTAAGTCCGGTATCTTTACTGTTAAATCCATGTACAATAAATTGAATGAGAAAACTTTGAACCATTACAACTTAGGACAACCAGACTCTTTTTGGAAAAAGTTATGGAACTTAAAAGTGTCTGAAAGGATAAAAATCTTTGCTTGGAAATGTTTACACAATGCACTTTCCACAAACTTGAAGCTGTCTAAATTTATGGAGGATATCAATCCAAACTGTTCTTTTGGTTGTAATGAAGTTGAATCCTTAGAACATCTCCTGACATTTTTCCCCTTTGCTAAGTCTGTCTGGGCTACAGAGCTAATCCCTGTTGAGCCTTGTTTCGACAACACCACAACCTTTTTAGATATTTGCAAGAATTGGTTGAGGAAAATAAACCTAACTATATCTATAGAACTAATACTGACAAAAGCTTGGTTTATATGGAAGGAAAGATGCAACAGAGTTTTTGAAAAGACCTAGTAATCCAGTGCCCAAATATGTTTATAAATACAAAGATTTTTAGATTTCTGGTTTAAAGATAATAATTCACTTAAACATGTACACAATGACAAATTGGCTTCTCCTACTTGGACTTCTCATAATAAAGCACAACTGAAAATCAATATAGATGCAGCCTGGATTTGAATGAATATGTCTTCAGGTTTTTCTTTAATTCTTAGGAATGATGCAGGAGACTTTGAGAAAGGCATAGCAGGACCACTCACAGCTTCTACCTTTGAAGAAGCGGAAGCAATGGGACTGTTGCAGGGAGCAAAATGGGCAGTTGAAAAAGGATTGTCCAACTTTTTGGTAGAAGGCGACTGCAAAAATCTCTTTGACTATCTGAATGAGAAAGAGATTGAAATTGAATGGCAGAATCAAGCCATAATGGATGAAGTCAAGAGTGAATTTAAACTTTGTCAAAAAAAATTAGGTATTTATTATGTCCCTAGAACTGCAAACAATGTGGCAGATACCTTGGCCAAGGAAGCCAAATCTTTCAGACATATCATGAATTGGAGGAATACACCTCCCTCTTGTATTAATTATGCTCTAGAAATAGATAAATCAAATGCTGTGATGGAAACTACCATCCCTACATTCGATGGCTCTACTCATCATGATGTAAGGGTTACTAACTCCCGAAGTTAGTCTTTTGAATGCACTTAACTTACAAAAAAAAAAGAGTTTCATAAAAAAAAGAAAATAAAAAAAAAATGAAAAAGGAAGTCTTAGTGCAAAGTTTGAAAAACGGATACTTAGTTTCCGTGTAAAAGTCACGGATATTGAGTATTTGTTTCAACTGAAAAACGAAAACTGAGTATCCGCAAAGTGAAAAAGCACACGGAAACTCATTTCCCTTCCCTACACTTTGAAGTGGATCACATCTGATATTCTTGTAGGGAAGAGAGATGCCTTCTCTAAAGGGATGTGGGAGACCACAGTACATGTGTTTCCCTCCATTTAGTAGATAGGCAAGGAAAATGGTGTGCCATAATGTTTGACCTGATAAGATGTGAAGAGAGGTGTATGACATTAGGGATGTCAATGGGTATCCATTACCCGGAACCGGATCCGGTAGACTTGGGTCCGGTTCCGGGTCCTAACCCGACGGGTAATTACCCGATTGGACCCGAATCTAAACGGGTCCAAACGGGTAATACCCGTTGGGTACCCGTTTATTCATACTTTTATTCATGTTTTTGCTAGTTTTAGCTTTGATATTTTACTCGTTTTAAATTTTTCCCTTACATTTAATCTTTATTTAGTACATTAATAAGAAATAATAATAAATTTTATAAAAGTTATTTAAATCCAAGCCAAAAAGAGACAAATATTAAGTTTTTGAGGTTTTTTTAATAGTTTTCTTAAAACCCAATGGGTACCCGGGACCGGAGGGTACCCGGGTATTTAAACGGGTCCGGTTCTGGGTCCACAAGTGTAGGAACCGGACCCGAAACCGTTAGGACCCGGATCCGACCTTTATAAGTAGGGTCCGGGTCTAGTGATACCCGGGAGGACCCGGACCCGTTGACACCCCTAGTGTATGTATATGTAAGTTGGTCGGTCAAAGTCTAAAATTAAACCTACTAACTATAACTACTACTTAATTTATATTATAAGACGAAGTAGCGTCTATGTGTCGAGGGAACAAGGACGGTCGAGATTGGACGAAATGATTTTTCAAGGAGGACGGTCAGGATCATGCCTCAACCCAGATAACTCAGCCCAACCATATTTATGCTCAGGCGAAGGACGACTAGACCGTTACTACGATTGTTTCGGACTCTCGGTCCGCTTTAATATTCAACTATCCATTCTGACCTCATGTATTCAAATGTTGAAAACTAATTCTCTTCCTAAAGAACAACTATCAACGAAATGAAAGCAACAATTGATATTTAGTAAAATATTTACTTTTTGAAGCATGATCATCATCGGTAATCGTTATTGAATACAAACATGACATTAATATTGTATAATTATTAAATATTTATCTCAAACCTATGCCTTTTCTCTCACTCATCTTCTACTCTTTCTCTTTTGACCAGTGTTTCAAAACCCGGACCGGACCAGCCGGTTCGACCAGTGAACCGGTGAACCAATTGAAACAAATGGTTGGGTCACACTTGACCCACTAATCTGCACTAAAAACCAGTAAACCAGATGAACCAGCCGATTCAACCGGCGAACCGTCCAACCCAACTGGGTTTTTGCCGGTTCACCCGGTTCTATATCCAAATCATACACCAGTTTCAAATCTAAAATTTTCATTACTTTGAGATTGTTTTTGTAATTTATTTCTATCCTGGAATAAGAAGAATCATGATTTAATTGAAAGAAGAATTATGTCTTCAAGAATCAAATCTATTACTCATCAGATCCGTTCACTAACTTATGATCGAAACAATTAGTCTTGGATTAAATTATGATTACATCAGATATAACATGGTATAAAAGCTAACCTTGAAGATAAGACGAAGATGTTAATGATTGAAGAAGGAAAGAAAATGAAGGTCGTAGTTTCAATTCATAGTGTAATGCTAACACAGAGACGGAGAATGGGAAAAAAGAAGAAAAAAAGAAAGAATCTGTTGGGTTTTGAGTACGAAGAAGACTAGAAGTAGGTGAGGCCCTTGAGGGGGTGGATTAAAAATACTCATATATTATTTCTACATCTTTTGATTATTCATACTATATATTACTATCCACTACATCCACGTTTGATGTTATATTATACTATTTTTGAGGGAAAAACAGAAAGAACACCAAGAATATGAGAAACGGCAAAAGGGATTCTATTGATAGGCAACAACCATATTACATAGCAGAGTATGCTTTATATATAACCATGGGAAAACCCTAACTACCTAGTTGGGCCGCACATCTATGGGCCATAGGCCCTACAACACTCCCCCTTGTGCGGTCCAATAGAACTTCATACGCAGTGCTTCACAAATAGTGCTTCGAATGTAATTCTTCAAATGTCGTCCTCTCCTTGATGACTTATGCCGAAATCAATTGCCTCGTTAAAACTTTGACAAGGAAAAACCCAGTGGAATAAAACCTTGGTACAACTCTTCACATGTAGTACTTCACATGTTGTCTCTTACTTTACATGTAGTTATCACATGTAATACGACCTTCGCAGATCGATGAGTCTAAGTTAATTGTCTCGTTAAAACTTCGCTCGGAAAACCCAGAGGGAAAAAACCTGATCTAAAGAAAATGAGTACAATATTAAGCAAACTTATAACATAGTTGGACTGGAATATGTTTCCTCATTAAAACCTTGACAAGGAAAACCCAGTGGGATAAAACCTTGACGAAGGGAAAAGAGTACAACCTGACAGATGCAAGTAAAGGTGATCCGTTGCAGATGATCACTTTGCTCTGTTGAAGTTGACTAGTTGTTTCACAACTTCTAAGGCAGAAAATCCTCGTGGGAAAGGCAATAGCCTTAGCTTGGAAATTACATTCCCGGTGTTTGTTGTTGTCTCATTAAAAGCCTTGCCGAGTAACAAAACCCTGTAGGAAAAAGTAACCTCGGTGAAGGAAAATAGTTCAAAAAACCATTAAATGCTCCCCTTGATGTCAGACAATTTGTGTTAGTCTAATGCAGTCAAAAGGAGTTTATCACACTTTACTTTGGTGAATTGGATGTTTATAAGACCATGTTGTTGATTCTGGAAGTTATGTTGCTTAACATACTATCACGTTTCATTTCTTTGATTCATATATTTTCAGTAATATCAACGCGATCTTTATGTCTTCAACGTTCAACATACTTGATGGTTTTAGTGTTGTCTCGCTAAAAACCTTGTCGAGTAACAAAACCCTTTAGGAAAAACTATTCTCGATCGAAGGGAAAAAGAGTACAACACAACTCCAATTTCGAAGTAAAATATGTCGACATCATATCCTTGGATCCTCCCCCTGATGTCGGCATCTCCCCCTGATTACTTTCAGAATTGTTCCAGACAGTTCCTTTAGTCATGTACTTTTCGAAACTGAATATCAGTAATGACTTAGAAAATAGTCTACCATATCTCCCCCTGATTACTTTCATTAGAGAAGAGATTATTGTTGTTTCATAATCAACAACCTTTGGATTGCACTTTCGTTAGCATTCCTTTTTATGTCTTTGCAGGATAATACAAGTTTATGTCAATGGTTACCTTTAATTACATGATTACATTCATTATAATATTCCAATGACATTGCGTTGGCGCTGAGCTATATCTAGCTAACAAGTTCACTGAGGATGTAACATTTAGTCGAGTATATTATGCTAAGTACAATAATGCGTCTATTATACTTAGATAAGGAAAGTTCATCTTCCGACACAACTTCGTCATCTTCCTTTCGACGAATTGGTCATTTATGTACATTTGAAACTCAACTAATCATGGGAGTGATAGCAGGATGCATATCCTTGTTAAATTGCCTGACAATGGAATATGCAAATTAGTGGAATAATATACCACAAGCTCGATCTTCTAGTTCAGAACATAGATAAGATCGAGATTTCCCAGGATTTTCATCTCAAATTCAGATTTTAAATAACTTGTAGGATCTCTTATTCCATTAAGAGTACTTATCATGTTCATATCATCAACATAAATAGTTATAATTCTGAATCAGAAACTTATTTAATACGCATGGCACGAAACCTTACTTGTTTATCCCTTTCCAATCAAATAGTCACTTAAACGGGTATACCACATCCGCCTGATTTTTTAAATCAATATGTGAGTGTTCCGGTGTAACTGCAAACACACTTTGTGGTTTAGAGTCATTCGACTTGGGAAGCAAAAGTCCATCATGCACTTTTGCAAATATCTTCTATCTATTGATTCTTTCAGAGATACGTAACAACCACATACATATGCTGCATTTCAAGTCTTTTTGAAATTACCAAGCTAACTAAGTAGCGGAACGTTATAACGTTCATTACTAGAGGACAATTCCAGGGCTTTGTGAGAAACCTCGCGCCACAAGGCGAGTCTTGATACTTTGAGACTTCATTCTTCCCACTGTGCTTTATGACAAATAATCATGTATGTCCCATAGGCTTTACACTTGGTTGGTTAGCACTACCACACCAAATACTTGTATATTTTTCAAAGAACCAAGTTCTACCTGGATTGTGTAGGCCAAATATGCTCTTTGTTGACATTAAATAATAAAAAGCATGGTTCGATCTCATATTGTTCTATTTCCTTGAGCAACTATATATAAAAATAATCATTAATATGCTCGCACGATCTTTTCATTGACTCGTGTGTGTTCTCATAATCTTTTAGGATTTCATTATTCTCTGGAATCATTAAACTTCGGAGCATCCTCCAGTTTTGATTCATGGACATAGTCAGAGACAATCAAATGAGATGATTTCATTAATGATACAAATTATAGGTTGTGCCTTACTCATCTACTTCCTTTCTAGGTGAGCATTGATCGAACTTGGTGGTCTCTCCATCTTCCTTTATGGATCCACGGCCTCAACTACACTTCCACCCAGTGTAGTTGCAACACCTTAGTCTATGGTGTACCCCATACTGAGGAAATCTAACCTTACAGGAATACTTGCAGCTGGTATGTGTGATCTTGTCACTTTAGCGACATCAGTGTACATTCTGAAAATCGATTATTCTTTGTCACTTAACATTTACATTTGTAGAGTACAAGAATCAATATGAGACACAGTGGGAACACACCACGACAATTCCTTTCGTTCCCCTAGAAAATACTTTTTCTTGTCTCCCTCTAACGACGGGAAGACTGTCTCACTAAAGTGATAACCCGCAAATCTAGCGGTAAGAGACCTCCTGCCAAAAGGTTCAAAATGCGGATAACTGTTGGGAACTCATTTCCAACATAACTACTTAACCGTTTTGAAGACCCATCATAGTACGATGTGGAGTCGTAATGGCACATATATAGTGCAACCAAAAATGCGTAAGAACACGAATGTCAGGCTTAAATCCAGTTACCAACTGGTACATAGAAAGGTTGACTAATATTGGGTTCTAAAAACGAATTAAGTAAGATGCGTGTAATATTGCATATCCCCAAAGCGGTAAAAGATAGGTTGGTACGCATAACCTATTCCTTAGGCACCATATATAACCTTTGATGGTAGCCTCTGCGAGACCATTGGGTATAAGATGCTCTATATTGATCCTATTAAACATGCAATATTCATCAATTCCTTTTGATATAGATTCTCTAGCATTAATAAGGGTGGTGAGCCTTTACACTTTGTATTGTGTAATATGTACTAGGAGTTTTTAAACGCAAATTTATTGGGAACTATAACTAGTCCAAAATGTCAAAACATTCACCAGAGCCACAAGTCACTTTAACGGTCCGCATTCTGCATGAATATTTTTTCTAAATTTCACCTTGTTATCTTTGTAATATGGATTGTTTACCATTTGCATCTTAGGATGGTCTCGATCATGTTTTACTGAAGACTTTGTAAAATGAGTGATATGCTCTGTTACTTAAAAGCATAATGGGAGGGAGGAGGGGGTTGTGCATCTGGTACATTAGAAAACACTTATTGAGAGATATGTCGTTACTTCGCATTCTGTCAATCTTTTTCCCGTTGTCTCGTCCACTCAAACACAGAGATCTATGTATGAGTCCTTTCAAAACGAAACATCATGTCACAACCAAAGTGCCTTTATGTTTATGTCAAAGTTTGTACAAGTCAAATTCCAACATTTCATCGTCGGAGTCAATATGGATTCAATAATCCAAATACTATAGTGATTTACATTTCACTAGATTGACTCATTAGTTTCTCTAAAATACATTTCCTTCCAAATATATTAGTGACTATAAAATATGCAATCAATTACATTATCATCACAGTCAGGTTCCATATGATATCCATTTGCATGGGTTTCTTTTGAATTTAACAAGGTGTGATTATCTCTCGGTAGAGATTTTGTGACGTCTTTGTTCTATCTTGAAAACAAATTTTTGAGCAATGTTGCGCTCGATGGTCCAATCCTCGTAGTCACATTATAAGGAAATAGTTCAACAACTAGTTTAAATTCCTTAAGCTAGTGGAAGAAAAGCAACTATGAGTTAGACATTTGGGTCTTGAGAGTTTTAATAAGTGGTGTGGACTTATTACGTAATAAAAGTGGGATTCAACTCAGGTACTTTAGACTGATGTATATTACGTTTCACCCAATATATCTCAAGTGCTTTGGAGAATTTATGTCTCGTGTTTTCATTCCATAGGTGCAGATATTGGATCTAGTTCAACTGAATAAGATAGTCAATAGGCTCAGCAAAGTTCTTGTTGCCATTAAAGTTGAAGTGAAAATTGGTTGCTACTATGATACACACATTACATTGTATATATCAACAGCTATGACCAGGTGCATTTCCAACTCTTTCATTTATGATGGGAGCTAGAATTACATCTTAGCTTCATCCCCATATTCAACTGATACCTGTACTTTGGTGTCATTACTACTGGGAAAAAATACATCTTTGTCTCATGATATATATGCCCCTTTTCACATGCTTTATATGAGTCATTACGTCTAACCCTTATTACTTCGAGGTTCTTTCCATTTTCAATTTGGCTACATTTAGCTTAATTTGAGAAATTTTTTTATCTCAACATGCCAAGAGAATCTCACTACACATGTCAACCAATTACTTTAGGTTGAATAGATTACTAAATATAGTCCCTTGTTGTCATATTTCAACATATACTGGTTCGTTAGTATCATGGATTAAGTAGAGAAGTGGAAATTTTCTGACTCGTATCATCTTTTGTGAGTTCCTCCACAAAATTTGGAATACATGTGATTTTATTTGCAACGTATCTTTTGAAAATACCAACTCTTAATAGTCAAGTGAGTGGATTGGGAAGAAAATATCAAGTACACAATAATGGTGATCAAGTACTTCTAAACCCCAAATAAATACATTGGAATTGAGTTGGTACAACCAATTAAACAAAATACACCATTCAACTATAGCCAATATCATATTCAAGAGAACAAATAACATTAAGACCAAAATTATTAATGATTGAGATCAACAAAAATAATGTAAATTGACCGTTTATATCATATGGACTTATCTTAAGACAAAAACAAACAAAACTGACATGTCATAAAAACAGATAAATAGGCCTAGCAAGTCATGTAAAAAAAACCACGTTTTAGTTACATATCTCGAGCTTTGGTTCCCGCTATATATATACAGCACCGGAACGGCCTTGGTCGTGCGCATCCCAGAACCGAGTTGTAGCTGGACAGGACAGCACTGGACAAGAACAGACCGAGTTGGGCCTGGTTGGAACGGACCGAGTTGGGGTTGGTTGGAACGGACCGAGTTGCGCCTGGTTAGATCGACCGAGTTGAGTCTGGTTGGATCGGCCGAGTCGGCTTTTATCACAGAATATTTCTTCTTCCGCAGACAGTTTTCGCTCACAGATCATCATTATTTTGCAAATAAAAAAATGGAAAAAAAATGTCAAACTTTTAGAACAACAGACATAGTTAGGTACTTGAATAGCAAACACAGCTTATGGCAGCAGCTTTATGCATCGATGGATAAATCTATCATGCACATAGACCGATGAAAACAAATTACACAACAACAATATAGCAACATTAATTAGATACATCTGCCGTATCAAATCTCAAAAGAAGAAGCCGAGTAAACATGTGGCCCCAAAAGAGAAGAAAAGTATAATAATATAAAAATCAATATAAAAATAGGTAAATTAGGTATACCTTTAGATGTCTCGATGT